>NC_064868.1:24320051-24515051 GCF_024139225.1 Suncus etruscus | reverse complement strand
TTGTTGGTTCAAAAACCCTGCATCCCATATGGTCCCACCGTGCCTGCCAGGAGCGATTTCTGAGCATAGAGCCAGGAGTAATCCCTGAGCACTGCCGGGTGTGACCCAAAAACAAACAAACAAACAAAAAAAAGCAGAAAGAGTACTCAAATATTCTGGTAAAGGTTGTATTAAGATAGAGAAAAGGGTGAATGTTTACTGAAGTAATTATCTTTCTTCTTGTTTTGGTTATCTATGGCAATATATAAAATCATCAGAAAAAGGACCAAAGTGGTAGTACAGTGGGTATTTACATTTGCTTTGCAAGTTTCTGACCTTGGTTATTCCCCGAACATTTTATGGTCCATCAAGTATACAAAATTGATTTATGAGTTCAAAATAACCTCTGTATGCTGTTGCATGTGGCCGCCAAAGCAGGGGAAAAATAAGAAAACTACTGACTTGCTATAAAAACAATTCATTATATTCCCTTATAATACTATAGGTCAAGAACTTAGGCTGTGCATACTGAAATAATTTGTCTGCAACATATGGTATTGGCAAGGCTAATACATGATATTTAGTTGGTTATTGGTTAGATTGGGAGGATAAAGAGGATCTAAGTGGATCAGAGATTTGCATGAGAGGATCTTAGATTCACAAACTTGCCAGATTAGCAAAGAAATCTAGGAGGCTGGGCTTTAGCTTAGTCTCTTTTATATCTTCAAATGTTCTTTACAATATTTTGGTTTTTGTAAAGATTTTTTATATCTTTGTTTAAACACTTTGATTACAAACGTGATTGTAGTTGGATTTCAGTCATATAAAGAACAACTATTTTCACCACCTTCACTAGTGCAACATTACCATCACCAATGACCCAAATCACCCTCCTCTCAACTTCCCACCTGTATTTGAGACAGGCTTTCTAGTCCCAATAATTAATATTTTAATTTTATTTAATTTTACTTTTAGTTTGTATGCAAATATTCTATATTTTTTTAAAAAACCCTTCACCAGTGCAACATTCCCACCACCAATGTCCCAAATCTCCCTCCATCCCACCAAACCTCCACCTGTACTCCAGACAGGCTTTCTAGTCCCCTCATTCATTCACATGATTATGGTAGTTCTCTGTGTAGTAGCTAAACTCACCGCTCTTTGTGGTGAGCTTCATGAAGTGAGCTGGTGTTCCAGCCTTCCTCTCATTGTCTCTGAGGATTGTTACAAAAATTACTTTTATTTTTCTTAAAACCCATAGATGAGTGAGACTATTCTGTGTCTCTCTCTCCCTCTGACTTATTTCACTCAGCATGATAGATTCCATGTACATCCATGTATAGGAAAATTTCATGACTTCATCTCTCCTGATGGCTGCATAATATTCCATTGTGTATATGTACCACAGTTTCTTTAGCTATTCGTCTGTTGAAGGGCATCTTGGTTGTTTCCAGAGCCTGGCTATTGTGAATAGTGCTGCAATAAATATAGGTGTGAGAAAGGAGTTTTTGTATTGTATTCTTGTGTTCTTAGGGTATATCCCTAGGAGTGGAATAGCTGGGTTGAATGGGAACTCAATTTCCAGATTTTGGAGGAATCTCCATATCGCTTTCCATAGAGGCTGTACTAGACGGCATTCCCACCAGCAGTGGATAAGAGTTCCTTTCTCTCCACATCCCCGCAAGCACTGAATGTTTTCATTCTTTGTGATGTGTGCCAATCTTTGTGGTGTGAGGTTGTATCTCATCGTTGTTTTGATTTGCATCTCCCTGATGATTAGTGACGAGGAGCATTTTTAATGTGCCTTTTGACCATTTGTATTTCTTTTTTTTATCAAATTGTCTGTTCATTTCTTCTCCCCATTTTTTATGGGATTAGATGTTTTTTTCTTGTAAAGTTCTGTCAGTGTCCTGTATATTTTGGATATTAGCACCTTATCTGAAGGATGTTGGGTGAATGGATTCTCCCACTCGGTGGGTGTCTCTTGTATCCTGGGCACTATTTCTTTTGAGGTGCAGAAGCTTCTCAGTTTAATGTATTCCCATCTGTTGATCTCTGTTTCCTTTTGTTTGGAAAGTGAAGTTTCCTCCTTGAAGATACCTTTAGTCTCAATGTCATGGAGTGTTTTACCGATGTCTTCTTCTATATACCTTATGATATCAGGTCTGATATCAAAGTCTTTAATCCATTTGGATTTTATCTTCGCAACTGGGGGTCTATGTTTGCTTTTTTGCAAGTGGCTAACCAGTTCTGCCAGCACCACTTGTTGAAGAGGTTTTCCCTGCTCCACTTAGGATTTCTTGCTTTTTTGTAAAAATTAGGTAATTGTATGATGGTGGAACGTTCTCTGAGGACTCAAGCCTTTTCCACTGATCTGAGGGTTTGTCTTTACTCCAATACCATGCTGTTTTGATAACTATTTCTTTGTAGTACAGTTTAAATTTGGGGAAAGTAATGCCTCCCACTTTCCTATTCCCTAGGAGTGCTTTAGCTATTCGACGGTGTTTATAGTTCCAGATGAACTTCATAAGTGTTTGATCCACTTCTTTGAAGAATGTCATGGGTATTTTTAAGGGGATCTCATTAAATCTGTATAATGCTTTCGAGAGTATTGCCATTTTAATGATGTTAATCCTGCTAGTACATGAACACAGTATGTATTTCCATTTCCGTGTGTCCTCTCTTATTTCTTGGAGCAGGGCTTTATAGTTTTCTTTGTATAGGTCCTTCACGTCTTTGGTCAAGTTGACTCCAAGATATTTGAGTTTGTGTGGCATTATTGTGAATGGGATTGCCTTCCTGACTTCCATCTCTTTCCTATCATTATTGGTGTATAAAAAGGCCATTGATTTCTGTAGGTTGATTTTGTAGCCTGCCACCTTGCTATATGAATCTATTGTTTCTAGAAGGTTTTTGGTAGAGTCTTTAGGGTTTTCTAAGTAGAGTATCATGTCTTCTGCAAACTATGAGAGCTTGACTTCTTCCTTTCCTCTCTGGATTCCCTTGATATAATTTTCTTGCCTGATCACTATAGCAAGAACTTCCAGTACTATGTTGAAGAGGAATGGTGAGAGAGGACAGTCTTGTCTTGTACCATAATTTAGAGGAAAGGCTTTTAGTTTTTCTCCATTGAGGATAATATTAGCCATTGGCTTGTGGTAGATGGCTTCAACTAGATTGAGAAATGTTCCTTCCATTCCCATCTTGCTGAGAGTTTTGATCAAGAATGTGTGTTGGACCTTATCAAATGCTTTCTCTGTGTCTATTGATATGATCATGTGATTTTTATTTTTCTTGTTGTTGATGATGTTTATGATGTTGATATATTTACAGATGTTAAATCATCCTTGCATTCCTGGGATAAAACCTAATTGATCATAGTGTATGATCTTCTGGATGATGCATTGGATCCTATTTGCCAGGATTTTGTGAAGATCTTTGCATCACCATTCATCAGGGATATTTATCTGTAATTTTCTTTTTATTTCTAATATGGGTTATCAGATTTCTCTCTTTCTTTGTGAGTTTTGCCAATAGTCTATTAATCTTGTTTATTTTTTCAAAGAACCAACTTCTGGTTTCGTTGATCTTTAGGATTGTTTTTTTGGTTTACCACTTCATTGAGTTCTGCTTTCAGCTTTGTCATTTCTTTCTGTCTCCCTATTTTTGGTTCCTTTTGTTGGTCATATTCTAATTTTTTGAGCTGTGTCATTAAGTTATTCAGGTATGCCCCTTATTCTTTCCTGTTGTGTGCTTGTAGAGCTATAAATTTTCCTCTCAGGGCGCTTTTGCTGTTTCCCATAGATTCTGGCAGTTTGTGTCTTCATTATCATTTGTTTCCAGGAAAGTTTTGATTTCCTTTTTGATTTGTCTCAGACCCACTGGTTATTCAGTAGCAGGGTTTTTAATTTCCAATTGTTAAAGTTTTTCTTCTGTGTGGCTTTTAGTTCACATCTAATTTCAGAGCCTTGGGGTCAGCAAAGGTAGCCTGCAAGATTTCTATCTTCTTGATTTTATGGAGGTATGTTTTAATGGTCAGCATGTAGTCTATTCTGGAGAATGACCCATGTACATTGGAAAAGAATGTGTATCCAGGTTTTTTGGGATGGAGTGTCCTGTATATATCTACTAGTCCTCTTTCTTTCATAACTCTTTTCAGGGCTAGTATGTTTTTGTTGGGTTTCAATCTGGTTGACCTATCAAGTGTTGATAGGTCCGTGTTGAGGTCTCCCACAATTACTATGTTATTATTGATGTCTTCTTTCAGATTTGTCAGTAATTGTATTAGATAATTTTCTGGTCTCTCATTGGGTGCATATATGTTAAATAGTCTGATTTCTTCCTGTTGCACATATCCCTTGATTAGTACATAGTGTCCATCTTTGTCCCTTACCACTTTTCTGAGTATAAAGTTGGTGTCATCTGATATTAATATGGCCACCCCAACTTTTTTGAGGGTGTTGTTTGCTTGGATGATTTTCCTCCAGCTTTTGATTTTGAGTCTATGTTTGTTCTGACTATACAGATGTGTTTCTTGTAGGCAGCAGAAGGTTGGATTCCTCTTTTTGACCCATTTTACCACTTTGTGTCTTTTAATTGGTGAATTTAGTCCATTGACATTGAGGGAGATGACTGTCATAGGATTTAATGTCATCTTTGTAGATAAGTTTGCTGTGTTTGTTGGTCTCTCTTGTCTTAGAGTAGATCTGTCAGTTTTTCCTTTAAGGCTGGTTTTTCATCTGTGAAGTTTCTGAGCTGTTGTTTATCCATGAAGCTATGTATTTTTCCTTCAAACCTGAACGTGAGTCGGGCTGGGTGCAGTATTCTCGGTGAGACATTCATTTCATTCAGTCTTGTCACAATATCCCACTACTGTCTTCTGGCCTTGAGAGTTTCTTGTGACATGTCTGCTATAAGTGTTAGGGTTCCTTCTTTGAATGTAATTTCCCTTTTTGATCTTGCTGCTTTCAGTATGTCTTGGGGTGTTTTTCTTTGGGTCTCTTTTAGCTGGTACTCTTCGGGCATGTAGGACTTGATTGCATGTAGTTTTTATCTGTAGGAGTATCTCTTTGATGATGTCTTTGACAGTTGATTCTTCCTGGAGATCTCCTTCCATGGTTTCTGGGACTCCAATGATTCTTATGTTGTTTCTGTTGAGTTTATCAAAGACATCTATTTTTGTCTGTTCGCATGCTTTGAGTACTTTTTCCATTGCTTGTTCATTTGTCTTAAGGGTCTTTTCCAATTTCTTCTGTTGTGTTGAGTTTTTCTGCATCACATCTTCCAGTACTCTGATTCTCTCCTCAGCTGCTGATACCCTGTAGGCGAGGCTATCCATTGAGGTTTTCAGTTGAGCAACCGTGTTTTTCAGATCTGTTATTTCAGTTTGGAGTTTTCTGATTTCTGTCTTTGTGTTCTGTTCAGATCGATCTATGCTTTTTTTCAGTTCTACGAACATCTTCTATATTTCTTTTCTAAACTCCTTATCTAAGAGATTAATCAGGTGCTTGGAATTTATTAGGTCATCCGAGCTTTCGTTTTCATTCTCTTTGGATGGTTTCCCCATTGTCATGCTTGTAGTGTGGTTTTCCTGGGCAGCTTCAAAATGCAGTTTTTGGGGGTGCGCTCCCTACGTCTCTGAGGATATCTTCAGGATTCAGAAACACAGGCAGATAGGCCCAGAAGAAGTTTCCCTTGAAGTCCTCAGAGTGAACAAACAGAAATTCTACTACCCTCATTCAGTCACATCTTGTTATTATGGTTCTCAGTGTAATTATTTCTGTAAGTACATTCATCAATCTCTGTGGTGAGCTTTATGTCTCTGAGAATCAATACACAAATGTCTTTCAATTTTCTCAAAACCCATAGATTAGTGAGACCATCCAGTGTTTATCTCTCTCCCTCTGACTTATTTCACTCAGCATAACAGATTCCATATACTCCATGTATAGGAAACTTTCATGACTTCATCTCTTCTGATGTCTGCATAATAATCCATTGTATATATGTACCATAATGTCTTTAACCATTCATCTATTGAGGGCATCTATGCTGTTTTCAGAGTCTGGCTATTGAAAACAGCACTTCAATAAATATAGAAGTGAGGAACGGATTTTCTTATTGTATTTTTGTATTCCTAGGATATATTCCTAGGAGTGGCATAGCTGGATCGTATAGGAGCTCAACTTCCAGCTTTTGGAGGAATCTCCATATTGCTTTCATAGCGATTGGGCTAGACTGCATTCCCACCAGCAGTGGATAAGAGTTCCTTTCTCTCCACATCCAGCCAGCACAACTTGTTCTCATTCTTTGTGATGTGAGCCAATCTCTGTGGCATGAGATGGTATCTCATAGTTGTTTTGATTTAAATCTCCCTGATTATTAGTGACGTGGAGCATTTTTATGTGCCTTTTAGCCATTTGTATTTCTTTTTTTATCATATTGTCTGTTCATTTCTTCTCTCCATTTTTTGATGGAGTTAGATGACTTTTTCTTGTAAAGTTCTGTCAGTCCCTTACATATTTTGGATATTAACTCCTTATCTGATGGGTATTGGGTGAATAGTTTCTCCCACTAACTGGACGGCTGTTGTATTCTGGACACTATTTCCTTTTAGGTACAGAAGCTTCTCAGCTTAATATAGTTCCATCTGTTTATTTCTGCTTTCACTTTTTTGGAAAATACTGTTTCCTCCTTAAAGATGCCTTTAGTCTCAATGTCATGGAGTGTTTCACCTACATGTTGTTCTATATACTTTATGATTTCAGGTCTGATATCTAGGTGTTTAGTCCATTTGGATTTTACCTTTGTACATAGTGTTAGCTGGAAGTCTAATTTTGCTTTTTTACAAGTGGCAAGCCAGATGTGCCAACACAACTTGTTGAAGAGGCCTTCCCTGTTCCATTTAGGATTTCTTGCTCCTTTATAAAAATGGTATGTCTATCAAGACGGTATGTCTGGGGAACATTCTCCGAGTACTCAAGCCTATTCCACTGACCTGAGGGTCTGTCTTTATTCCAATACCATACTGTTTTGATAACTATTGCTTTGTAATAGAGTTTAAAGTTGGGGAAAGTAATAGCTCCCACATTTCTTTCCCCAAGTTTTGCTTTAGCTATTCGTGGGTGTTTATTGTTCCACATGAAGTTCAGAAGTGTGTGTTCCACTTCTTTGGAAAATGTCATGGGTGTCTTTAGAGGAATCACATTAAATCTGTACAAAGCTTTGGGGAGTATTAGCATTTTAATGATATTAATTCTGACAATCTAAGATCAGGGTATGGATTTCCATTTCTATGTGTCTTCTCTTATTTCTTGTAGAAGGTTTTTATAGTTTTCTTTGTATAGGTCCTTCACATCTTTAGTTAAGTTGACACCAAGGTATTTGAGTTTGTGTGACACTAATGTGAATGTGGTTGTTTTCTTAATGTGCATTTATTCCCTATCTTTATTGGTTTATAAAAAGGCCTTTGATCGATTCACTAGTGAATTTTTTCAAACCTTTCAAGAGGAACTACTACAAATCCTGGTCATGGTCTTTCATGAAATTTAAAAACCGGGAACATTTCTTGAAGCCAATATCACCTTGATGCCGAAACCAGACAAAAAGGAAACTTACAGACCAATATTCCTTTTAAATACAGATACAGAGATCCTCAACAAAATTCTTGCAAATATAATTCAATGCCCTATCAAGAAGATCATTCACTATGATCAAGTAGGTTTCATCCCAGGAATGCAAGCATGGTTTAACATTCATAAATCCAACAACATAATACACAAGATCAACAAGAAGAAAAATAAAAATCACATGATCCTATCAATAGATGCAGAGAAACCATTTGGTAAGGTTCAACACCCATTCTTGATAAAAAAAAACTCTCAGCAAAATGGGAATGAAAGGAACTTTTCTCAATCTAGTCAATATCATCTACCAAAAGCCAATATTATCCTCAGTGGAGAAAAACTAAAAGTCTTCCCTCTGAATTCTGGCACAAGACAAGGTTGCCCCCCTCTCACCACTCCTATTCAACATAGTACTGGAAGTACTTGCTATAGCAATTAGGCAAGAAAAAGATCTCAAGGGAATCCAGATAGTAAAGGAAGATGTCCAGCTCTCACTGTTTGCAGATGACATAATACTATACTTAGAAAACCCTAAATACTTTACCAAAAACCTTTGAGAAAAATAGATGCATATATATATACATATATATAATATAGATTCATATAACAGGCTAATAATTAACACACAGAAATCAATGCCTTTTTATAGACCACTTTTATTTTGTTATTGTTGATATTTTTATTTAGATTTGTCAACAATTGTATTAAATACGTTCCTGGTCTCTCTGTGGATGCATATATGTTTAGAAGTGTGGTTTCTTCCTGTTGAACATATCCTTTGATTAGTACAAAATGACCATCTTTGTCCCTTATAACTTTTCTGAGTCTGAAGTTTGCATCATCTGTTGTTAATATGGGTTCTCCACCTTTTTTAAGGGAATTGTTTGGATAATTTTCCTCCAGCCTTTACTTTCGAGTCTATGTTTGTTCTGACTATTTGAATGTGTTTCTTGTAGGCAGCAAAATATTGAATTCAGCTTTTTGAACCATTTTGCCACTCTGTGCCTTTTATCTGGTTCATTTAGACCATTGACATTGAGAGAGATCATTTTCATGGGATTTAGTTTCTTCGGATTTGGTGTAGAAGTTTATTGTGTCTGTTGATCTTTCTTATCTTAGAGTCACTTTTTTAGATTTTTAAGGCTGGTTTTGAGTCTGTAAAGTTTCTGAGCTCTTGTTTATCTGTGAAGTCATGTATATTTCCTTCAAACCTACAAGTGAGTTTGGCTGGGTGCAGTATTCTAGGCAAAGCAGTCATTTCATTGAGTTTTGTCACTGTATTCCATCACAGCCTTCTGGCCTTGAGAGTTTCTTGTGACAGGTCTGCTGTAAATCATAAGGATGTTCTTTTGAATGTAATTTTCCTTTTTTATCTTGCTGCTTTTATTATTCTATCTCTATCTGTGGGATTTGTCATTGTGACTAGGATGTGTCCTGGGGTGCTTTTCTTTGGGTTCCTTTTAGCTGGTACTTTTTGGGCATGTAGGATTTGTTTGCATGCTGTCATTAGCTCTGGGAGTTACTCAGTTTTGATTTCCTTAACTGTTGATTCTTCCTGGGGATTTTATTCCTGGGTCTCTGGGACTCCAATGATTCTTATGTTGAATTTATCAATGACTTCAATTTTTATCTGCTCACATTCTTTGAGTATATTTTCCATTTTCTGATTATTTTCTTTAAGGTTATTTTCCAATCTCTTCTGCCGTATGAAGTTGTTCTTATTTCATCTTCCAGCTTGCCAATTCTGTGTTTAGCTTCTGTTACTCTTTTGGAAAAGCTTTCTATTGAGGATTTTATTTAATCTACTGAGTTTTTCAGTCTGCTTATTACAGTCTGGGGTATTCTGATTTTTGTCTTTGTATCTGTTCAGCTCGATCTATGCTTTCTTTGAGTTTTAAGAACATCCTCCATATTTCTACTCTAAGATCTTTATGTGAGCAGATAATTAGGTGGTTGACATTTTTCAGGTCATTGGAGCTGCCATCTTTATTTTCAATATCTGATGTTGACTTCCATTGTTTCCCTATTGTCACGTTTGCTATGTGCTTTTTATGGTAGAGTGCATTTGCTAGAAGAAGCTATTGAGTGCAAAGCGAAGAGGAGCAGTGGCACTTCTCTGGCCCCACCTTGCTTGGGTTTGTCCAAGTCACTTCAGTCTCTGAGCTTCCTACAGAGGGCATTTTCAAAGTGGCAGCGCTTAGGTGCCCCTAGCAATGGCCTCTTTACAATATTTTGTTATATTACATGGCCACTCAGAACTCTAAGAGGATGGAAATGGTAACTGTTAGTCTTTCAAACGCTTAGGACTGTGTTTAGAACTGTCAGTCTTAGTTCCACACCTCACCCCCAAATTCATATGCTGAAGCCCAAACCTTTGATTGAGAATACTTGAGGGTGAGGTATTTAGGGGTTAATTAGGGTTAGAAAATGGCTTAAAGGTACGACTGTTATGATGGAATTAGTGCCCAGTAATGAAAATATACATGCAAACACTCTTTCTATCAAGTGAGAATACATCCAAACAAACAGAGAAGAGGAACTTTCAAAGTCCTGTTTGCTGACAATTTGATTTTGGATTTCCTAATCTTTAAAACTGTGAGAAATAAATATTTCTTGGAAACCACTTTCTCCCATCAAGTCATGATATTTTGCTATAGCAGTGCAATAGACATTAAAATCTAAGCAAAATACCACTACTTACGTATATATTGCTTAAAGCAGTCAAGACTTAAGGGGAAGAGATACAGACTTAAACTGTCCAAAGAAAAGTTAAAAATAAAAAATATGTATGCCGGAACAGAGAGATAATAGAGGAGTTTGGGGCCAGAGCTGTGGCATAAGTGGTAGGGCATCTGCCTTGTACGTGCTAACCTAGGATGAACCACGATTCGATCCCCTGGCATTCCATATGGTCCCCTAAGCAAGGAGCAATTTCTGAGCACATAGCCAGGAATAAACCCTGAGCGTCAACATGGCGTGGCCCAAAAAGCAAACAAATAAATACATAAATACATAAATAAATACAGGAGTTGATGCGCTTGACTTGCATGAAGCAAACTCTGGTTTTATCCCTGGCACCATATGTGCCCCCTCCAAGCACCACCAGGAATGACCCCTGAGCAGAGAATCAGAAATTAGCTCTGAACACTGCTAAACGTTTTCCTGCCTCCCTCTTCAAGGAAATCCTCAAGTAATTGAAAAATGTGTGTTCATCTTCAGATTCCCATACTTTCTTTGATAGAGGTTCCTGAAGCTGCATAATCAACCCCTTTCAGCAAAGACTTGAGGCTCTATTATAAATAATAAATGTCTTATGTAAATATTTGTTAAACCTGAACTTTCCCACAACCAAACAGCTATAAAGAAAGGAATTATTCTGGGGGTATGAACAGTAATAAGAACAGCAGGTAGGGTGCTTCCCTGGCATGCATGGATTATGGGTTCAATTCCCAACACCAAATATGGTTTCTGAGCCTCAAGCACAGAGATAGGAGTAAACCCTGAGCACCAGCAAAATTTAAAAAAGAAAGCAAAGGGCATTTTCTACCTCTTAGGACTGTTGGAGTTTGACAGGGCAAATAAATAATTATGCAGGGATTTTTTCCTGCAAGTCTTTGAGAACCAAGTTTAGATCTTCCCATTTATAAAAATATGTGGGAATCACTGAAAAGGAATCTGAGATCAGCCTGAAAGATTAAAGGAGAGGAAATTATTTTTCTGACCAAAAATGAAGGAGTACAGGTTATTGAGTCTCAACAAAGGAAGCTATCAAAGCTTAATAGATGTCTTCAAGTGTAAGAGAGGATATCCTGAGAAGGAAATTAAACAGTTCCTGCACTTGGAAAGTGCAATAGTGAGAGAAAATGACATATCAAGATAGATAAAATAGGTAGTATCATTCTGTGAGGGAAAAAAAGAAAGAAAATCAAATAGTGGAAGCCAGATATGTGAAAAGTAAAAGAGGCCTATTGGATTTTGGAGTTAGTATATTATCACTGAAAAATACTGCTCTAAATTTATGGGCAAACTACTTAAGTAGTAGTATGAAAGAAGAGGAAGAAAAATCTAGAGGTGAAATACCTAATCATTGGGCTTCTGAAAATTCTACCTAGATAAAAACAAACATACTCGGGGGGCTCATACCCACAGTGACTGCTTACATTGGTACAGATACAGTGCACAGGGGACAGATATCAAACTAAAGAACACAAAACCTGCAGTCTAGCCCTTTAAGTCATTGTCCAGCACTAAAAAATGTACTTTTAATGAATATTTAAAGATAACTGAGAGTTATAGGAATAAAGGTAATTGAGAGTTTATGATTGAGAGTTTATCAGCATACTTATAAATTTAAGCATCTAAGGCCGCACTGAGAAGAGGTGCTATAAACGGTCCTATGGTATTCTGATAGGCCCTGTTCTATATTTATTTCCCATCAAGGTGAAGGAAAAGGAAGACAAGAATGACTTTTGATTGCCTGAGAAGTTACCTTGCCCATAGTTGAAGAAGTGTTATAGAAAGTGGGAAAAGGGGTTTTTTTTTTGAATTCTTTCACAAAAGCTCTTCATTAAATTGGACTACAATTAATTTATGGGGGAGACAGGAAATGCAGGGAAGAGAGTTTGTCAATCACTAATGCTGTGAAGCAGTAGCTATGGATGGAAATAGCCACAAACAGGCTCCTTCACAAAATATGGAGCCCATCCTCTCCTCACTCAGCCAGTCTTGTTTTCCTGATAACCCAACCCAACAACAATCCCTTGAATCCTAACCAACAATTTGCTTTGGGCAAATCTCAATCTTTTTGGAAGTAGAGATCAGCACAGAATTTGGTTCTATTCTAACTCCTCTGGCGCTCACAGGAAAGTGCGGTTGTGTGCACTAACTTCTCTGCAGAAACAGCAAGAACTATAAGTTGATTGCAGGAGGCTGTCTCTGGTGTGCATGATGCTCGTTTTTGGTTGTGAGCCATTCTAAAATGTCCCATTTTTATTAACTCAAAAATGAAAAATGAAGGTTTTCTTCTAAAAATCGTGAAAACAAGCTTTAAAAATGGAAACATAAACATATGGAACATGCACCTGACAGAGCTCAGGACGTATTCCTGATCCCGTATGCAGAGATCGCTCCTGGCAGTCTTGGAAGACCACCTATGGTGCCATGCATGGGTCAGTTGCCTGCTGCTCCAGCCTAAAAATATTTGGCCTTATTCCTAGTACTAACTCTGAGAAGAAAATATTAGCTTTTTATATGCAGTACTTTTAATAAAACTGAGAATATCTTGCCAGATATCATTCAGGTAGCCAGGAGAGAAGCCAGGATAGTAACAAAATTTTATTCAGTCCAAACCCCATATCCTGTTGACATTGTTGGTGTTTTACATTAAGTATTCTTTATCTTATACACTTTGGGTAGGCATCCTCCTACCTTCAACATAACTTTGGAGCTAGTTTTATTAGATGATCATACTATATAAAAACCTTTTAGATTCAGTTTTTCTCTCTTCCTCTTTCCATTGCCTTTTGTTTTTGTTATTGAAATGAGCAGTGTTCATACACAGAGAGTTGTGCTGCTTGCTGGGGTGTTCTCAGGTATTAAGTGTAGAATACTGAATATCATACACCTTATTTATATGTTTTGGATAAAAGTAAGGTCTCAAACAGCAGAGGAACAAGGCCCTCACTCAGTACATATGGAAGCACTGGAGATCAAACTAGCAGCTTCATGTTAGCAAGGCAGATATTTATATTTATTTATTTTCATTTTATTTAAATCTGTGATCACAAAATTATTCATGATTGGAATTCAGTCTTACAATGCACATCACCCTTAACCCGTGAATATTTCCTACTACCAATGCCTTCAATTTCCCTACCATCCATTCCTCTGCCTCTCTCTTGGCCATGCATTTAACTCCTTCTTTTTTTCCTTTTAGATACTGCAGGTACTTTTCTAACTGAGTCCTTCTCAATCCCAAATGTTTGGACTTTGATTTTTAATTTAAAAAAGATGTTTGGGTTTGGACTTATCTGGCAATATTCAGGGCTTACATGAGCTCTGTGTTCATGGATGACTCCTGTCAATACTTGGAGAACTGGTATGCTATGCTGGGGATCAAACCTGGCTAAGCTGCAAACAAAGCAAGCACTATACCAATGTACTAAGTCTTTGGCCCACAAACATTTGAATTCTAAACAGTCTTTATGAATGCTTCCTCCTAAAAGTAGTTTTCCCCTACACAAATCCCCTACAGTAGATTTACCCACTGTCTAAAATAGTGTTCTATAAAGTATTTTGTATATAAAAATGGTTTAGAGAAGCAATTCTGGGAGGGCGAGGTGGCGCTAGAGGTAAGGTGTCTGCCTTGCAAGCGCTAGCCTAGGAAGGACCACGGTTCTATCCCCTGGCGTCCCATATGGTCTCCCCAAGCCAGGGGCAATTTCTCAGTGTTTAGCCAGGAGTAACCCCTGAGCATCAAATGGGTGTGCCCCCCCCCAAAAAAAAGAAAGAAGGAATTCTCATTATTTAGATAGATAGGTAGATAAATAGATAGATGATAGATAGATAGATAGATAGATAGATAGATAGATAGATAGATAGATAGATAAAATAGTAACCATCCCATGTTCCAAAAATAACTTGCTAGAGGGACTGAGTGGTATCACAATGGATAGGGCCTTGCATATGGCCAATCTGGGTTTGATCCTCAGCATCACATATGGTCCCCCAAGCCTGCCAGGAGTAACTTCTGAATGCAGGGCCAAAAATAATCCAAGAGTGCTACTGTTGTGGCTCAAAAACAAACAAACAGAACATAAATTAACCTGGTAAATCATATCAGAGAACTAGCAGAGAATCAAAGTAGAAATGATATCAAAATATACACAACCTGACACTGAATTTGTGTTTTGCACCTTACACAAAAAGCAATTCAAAGTAGATCAAAGACCTTGAAACATAAAATACTTCTGAAAAAATTTAGGCCAAATGCGCCAAGTTGCATTGGCAAAGAGCAAAAACATTTTAATGGAATTTTATAAAATTAAAATGTTATTACATGCTAAAAGAAACATGGGCTAAAAATCAATGACACCCTACTGAATGGGAAAGCATATTTGCATACAATACATCAAAGGATTAATATCTAAGATATTAAACATACACAAAGATCAATATCAAAAAGTCCAATTGCACCATTAATAAAAGTAGGAGTGGTGAGATGAAATAAAGACACTCCTTGACACCCAGCCTTCATCCTAGGATTTTGCAAAAACCAAGATCTCTAATTACAGAAGACTGACTACAACAACCACGACTGAATAGAACTTTTCCTGGGACCATAAAGAAAGATGCTAGTGTTGGACAACTAATATGTCCAGAGCCTGTAGTTTGTCCTATGACAGTATGTTTCATGGATAGAGACACCCTGTATCTCTTAGGCCACATTTGCCTCCCCTTTTATTTTATTTTATCTTATTTTATTTTACATTTTATTTATATCGTCTAGATAGGAGCTCCCGCCTTTTTTAATAGAACCTTAGAACATGAATCATTTTGTTTTGTCTCCTATTTCTATGTCTTCTTACAAATTGAGAAAAGAAAAAAAAGGGAGGGACTGAAATGTCCAGTGGTCTCAAGTACATTGAGTGGGAAAAATGGTCAGAACTAAATAACCAAGTCAAAGTTAATCACAATAGAATCAAGAGACCCAAACTATAACAAACTAAATACAAAATGAACTTGTTACACTGGTAGACCAAGGAGCTAAGGGTGGAGGTATGGGATGCATGCTGGAAACTCTGGTGGAGAGAGGTTAATACTGGTAGTGGGAATGGCCCTAATTCACTATATGTCTGAAATACAACTGTAAAAAATTTGTAATTTCAATGGTCTCAATAAAAATATTTAAAAATAGGCAAAGGAAAGGAATACTTTTATGAAGAAGATAGCCAGTAGGCAAATAAAAAATAATATATTATTACTTATTCAGGGAAATCTAACCCAAAGAATAATGAAATACTACCTTACATGAACAAAGATAGTGCATAGAACAGACAATCTCTGCTGGCAGGGAAGTGGTTAAATATTACAGCCACAGCATGGTTTAGGGGAAGATGGAAACCAGTGGGCCTGCTGGGGAATGGGCACCCCCCCACCATGGCTAACTGAGAGCAGATCTCAAAGAGAGATGGCTCCCTTGATAAGTGGTTATGGTATATCTCAATCATAGCACAATCATAGCTTATTATAGTTGAAAACATTTATTTGGCCTAAATATGAATTTCCCTCCTGCTGTGCTAAGTATGTATATATTTGAGCAATTACCTCTTTACCTGGAAAACTTATCATCAAGAGAAACATATTGAAGCTGAAATAACTAACATTTATTTAGTTAGTTCAATACAGTTAGATAGACTGCCCTATGCTTTATTGCTCTTCTGCTCTGTCCTCTTAGGTGAAAGCAATGTTTGTTTTGGGATATATCTTATGCATAAGGTATTCCTAGAGATGTGCTAATCATTTACCTCAGGAATAATATCTAAATTTTGCCTGGAAGTAACAATGAGTTGTTAAGAAAGTTTTTCCCAGATAAAGATTTGCACCCCCCCTTTTTTTTTATTAACTTGTCATTTTAATCAGACTTTGCCCCTTTTACTAAAACCTGCCTTTTAGTTAGACTTTAGAGGAGACTTAGAAAGTTTAGTTATTTGTGGAAACCCTAAAAGTAAAAAACCTGCTCCCTCAGATGAAAGGAACCCTGATAGGAACACCTGGCATCTTGCTAATCTTTTAATTTACATCTGAATTGACACTCAGGGTCTGGCCTGGGAGGAAAATTTTTGAGATGTTAAAATTTGCTCTTTTTAAGGAAGCTCTGCCTCAGACAGAGACTTCTCTCTGTATTTTTATTGAAGATTTTTCTTTTAGAAGGTTTGTAATCCACCACATAGGCATGTGAAATGTTTTGAAGAAATTCATATATGAAACAGTATGTACTGGTGTTTGTTAACAAGAAATTATATCTTTTATTCTGCAGAAAAACAAATGTGAGCTTTTTATACATACCACAGAAATTATGACTTGTAAAAATCTTGCTAAAATAGCCCATGTAATCTTCAATAAACCAGAACTCAGAATCACTCCTACTTCTGAGTGTGGTCTGTTTTCTCATTTCACTGAATCTGTCACACCTATTCTCCTCAGTGAACCCAGAGGATTCCCTTAGGGTCCAGAGCAAGCCAGCCATGACAGTTAAAAATGCATTCATATGCAGTTCTGATGGATACATTGTCTGTTTAAGCCCCTATGGAAAACAATATGGAGACTCCTCAAAAATTTCAGAGGAGAGCTCCCTTATGATCCAATAATCCCACTACTTGGCATCTACCCTCAAGATACAAAAGTACTCATCTAAAAAGATGTGTGCACATCTATGTTCATTGTAGATACTAGTCCATTGGCCAAGGTAAGGAAGAAACCCAGGTGTCCAACAGAAGAGTGGATAATGACACTGTGGTAAATTATAAAATCCAGTATCATGTAGCCACAAGGGATGATGAAATCATGCAATTTGCAGCAACATGGATCGAACTGGAGAATTTTACTTTAAGTGAATTAAATCAGGACAAGGTCAAGCACCAGACGTTTTACTCAATCTGCTATATATTGAATATACTAGCCAGGGAATGAAAGGTTTCAAAAGTGGGCAAAATATTTGTCTAGAGGACAGAAACAAAAATGCCAAAAAAAGGAGAGAACTAGAGGGGGAAATGCAAGAGAGGCATTGGCAGTAACAAAGAGTTGTGAATCAGGGAACATGGACTCCTCTGTAACCTGTAAACCACTAGATCCAACACTACCCAAAGTATGGAATCCAAACTACAATAATTACACTTAAAATGTATCTGACACAGAATCAAGTGAGGGAATAAAGAGAACCTCGGGTCATTTGGTGGAGGCGTGGGACCACAGGATAGTGGAATCTGACAAGAGAATATTGTATACCTGAATTTCTATTATAAACAACTTTGCAAATCATGTCTAAATAAAAATTTAAATGTTCATGTAAATCCTCTTAGGATTTTTTTCCATTTGCAAATCTAGAAGCTAATGGCAAATGTAGGCCTTTCTAAAAAGCAAAGTGGTATAAAGTGTATTTTGAAAATCAGGGATACAGATTCTGTCAAATGAGTAGAAACAATATTGAAGTCAACAAAATATTTTTAAAAAGCAAATTGTATTGGCATCTAATATTGCAGACTTGTATTTCTGCCTGATATGAGATCTAGGATTAAATTGTGAAGATGCATCTTGTCAGCTGAGACTCAGATCAAGTTATCCATTAATTTGCTTAAAATTGTGTCTGTGTTATCGAACATAGAAAAAGATCTAAGGTACAGGCAACAGAAATGGGCTTCAAAGGCTTGTGAGAGCAGATTTAGAAGGGGTCCAGACAAACATAACTAGATCTAAATATAAGAGCATATATTTGGGGGTTTGATGATACTGGAACAATTCTAAATGCAGGTGGTATTCACAAGCCTAGCTAAGTATGATTTCATTTGAAAGGGCAATGGTCTCTTCATTGTTGAAACCCTAGCACAATGACTTGTTGCTAATTGCTCCTTAATACATGAATGGTGTATTGAATTGGTTTCTAGGCAGCAAACTATTACAGATGGCAGAGGTTAAAAGTTAACAGCCCTGAACATACAATTTAAGCGCCAGAGTCTTGGTGAGATATGAAGGAAGGGAGTTAGAAATCAAGAGTCAACTAGTTCATGCATGTAGTCCTCACTCCACAATTGTGCACAGAAGTCATAAGGACAAAAACAGAAAAAATAAGACTTCTAGAAATAATAATTGAGTTTTGTTTAAGTCACATTACTGGTTTAAAAATAGATTTCTAGTCTCAGCACTCAAATAAAAATTTATTTATTTAGGTAACAGTAATTGTAATTATTTAAAGTCAAAACTTTTTGAATCCTATACATTTTCAGATTGAATTAGGGTCCTCAAAATGTTGCCATAAGCTGGGCTAGAGCAATAGAATAGCAAATAGGGTATTTGCCTTGCAAGTGGCTGACTTGGGTTGACCTTTGGCATCATATATTGACCCCCCCCCCCCAAGCACAGTCAAGAGTAATCCTTGAGCATTGTTATCTGTGGCCCAAAACCAACTGAACAAACAAAAATATTTCCATGAACAATAGTAAACCAGATCTGATAAATGTTTTGAGCTTAATTTGAGAAGATCCTTTTGTAAGAGTCTTCTATTTGTATATAATATGTGGGGGGAATGGAAGATTGTTAGGTTATTTTAGAATGAATATTGCTTCTTCATATGATATGTATTTGAATTTTAAAGACAATTTTCTGAGTTATATTTCACCTTAAAAGAAGTATGTTTCATGGGCTGGAGCAATAGTACAGTAGGTAGGGTACCTGCTTTGTACACGGACAACCCAGGTTCCATTCCTAGCACCCCATATTGACTCTCGAGACACTCAGAAATGATTCCTGAGTACAGAGCCAGGAGTAAGCTCGAGCACTGCTGGGTATGACCCAAATCAAAAATCAAATAATATGTGTGGTTCAGTAAATAAACACATACTTTTTGCCATAGCCAAATATATAATTATTTATTCTTTAGATGATATTATATTAATAGAAGAAATATTAGATACTAGTATCAGCAACCAAGATCATCTCCTAAATATTACATCAAACTAACTCAGAGGTAAGACAAGGAAAAATGTACGTCTGATAATTTGTCAGACTCTCAATATCTCATATAATACAGATAACATTTATCCCTATAATTATTTTCTTATGAGGGTATTGCTTTCCGTTTATTCTGCATCCCATATTTTTTATCTCAACTTAGAAGCAAGAGAAGAACAAGAAATCCTAAGATTTAATTGATCAGAATTTATATCTTTTTGGAATTTTGCCATAATTGAAAGGCTTTTAAAGAAAGTGTGACCCAAATTACTAGTTTGAAATGTCCAGCTATGTTCCAAGAGAGGAAGTTTTGCCTCTTTCTCAGAAACAACTTGGCTCTAGACTTTAAGAATGAGAAGTATTCCTGTGATTCTGGTACCTAGTGGGGCTCACCAGCCCATTTCTAGTCACCAACTTATGAAAATGATGTAGTCTCTCAGAAAAGAGAATCAAATTCTCCAGGCTGCCTGATGTCACATAGATATCTATGTTGAATTTGTATGTGTGTATATTCACTTGTACTTAATGTAGATAATAGCTTACCATTTATTTATATTTGTGTGCCAGGCATAGAACTTAGAATCTCACATATATAATTCTAATTCTTTCCTAGTAATTTATACAATTCTTACCTATTCTTTATCATGCTAAATTTTTGCTTCACTTTGTCTTTCACTTAAATTCACTGGAATACAAATCTTTCAGATAATATACAAAATATTAAAGTAAACATACTGAAAGCACAAACCTGTGTAAACCACTTAGCATAAGAGAGAACCTCTGGACCCTTTTGAACTAAACCAGTACACAAGCCATTAAAATACAGACACTATTAGCAAATTGAATGAAAGATCTTCTTGTTAAAAAATTAAATACATATTGTATGAGAAGTCATTTCTTAGAAAGCAATACATAAATGTATATCAAATGGATTTGGTCTTGCTATTTGCTCTACATAAGCATATTTGAAACTTCTTTGTATTATTAAATCTAAATGGGTAGTATACCTGCCACTTAAGGTAAGAATTCCAACACACTTACCTTTTATAAATAACTTTCTTTCTCTGTAGCAAAATAACTGAAGTTGATTTAGGTCATTTAAAATGCATATTATATTAAACCTTTTCTCAGTCAATTCTACACCAAAGAGTGAATTCTGAGAGTAGAAAGATCAATATCTTTGCAATATAACAATTAAACCTTGAAAGAGGCATTTCCTAATAATACCGAAAGGTCAAAATATAGAAAAGACTAGAAAAATGTAAGAAGTGTATCTATAGTTTGCCTTTAAAGCCCATAAAACCCTAGAGGAAAATTTCTTTCATTTTGTAATAAACAAACTTTAATATAAAATTAAGTGATTTTGCAGGCAAGAGTTTTCAAATGAAAGAATGATATTTTAAACATCATCCAAATTCCAGAATAATGTTAAACAATAAGGAACTGTATCCTGCAATTATATAAATATATAAAATGAATGTAGTTTATGTACATATACATGAAAACATGTATTTCCTTTAATGCCAGGTGAATTTCAAAGGTTATGCAATTTTATGTCTTATCAGTTCATACTGTCTTTCTCTAAAAAGATAAATAGACAGAAAAACATGAATATAATCAAGTAAATAACTGAAAAGAGTATACTAACCCCTGCATATGTTATCTATCAACACTTCATAGTCATCATTTAATTATTTAATGTTTGGAAATTTTTCAGCATGACTAAAAATCTACTTAATAAAGCAATTGGAAAGGCCTTTTTAAATTGCATCCAAGTAGACCATATGTGATAAACATAGAAATGTGTACCAAGATCTTGCTGTAAGGAAAAGATATGATGCCTAGATTTGGGAAGAATAGTAGCAGACAGCTTCCAGCTATTAACACTTTCTGGTTTCACTACATCTATTTTATTTGAAGTATTTCCTTCTCAGGAAAGTCCACATGGGCAGATCATTCAGGCCAAGGTGCAACCAAATGTGGTCATTTGGAGCCAAAGGAGACACTGTGATAAGCACATGTTTTACGAAATTAAGTAGGTATGCCTAACCTGCATCTCAGTTTAATTCTTGCTCTTTATTTATGTGGTATTATAGGACTGTACTATTTAGGAGCATGTACCACTCAGATCCACATTCAAGGAAGGACTTGCTGCTCAGTTTCAAAGAGGTAGCCTGTAGTCTTCAGCATCTCTCTTTGGGCTCTACCAGCTACAGAGAAATTTCTCATCAGAATATCCATCCTCCCCATAGCACTCCTGGAGCAAAGCAGGAATCCAAAGGCCCAACTATTATAGCACATCATGAAACATTTAAAATTTATGCAATACTGTTAATGATAATGTTTCATGTACTTAAACATTTAAATACCATCCTTTAAACCATACTGTCTGCTCCCTCTACCACTGTCTAAGGGTCTCCTTCCCCACTCAACTCTTATCTTCCCACCAGGGCAAGCTCAGTTCCACAGACCAGATTTCCGGGTCTGTTGCTACTAATCTTTACAATGTTTCTTTTTGTCCCACATATGAGAGATCTTTCTATAGCTGTTCTCCCCTTCTGGCTGACTTCGTTCAGAATGGCAACCTCCAATTCCAATCCACATAGCAGCAAATTGCATGGTTTCAGTTCTATTTATAGCAGAGAAGTATTTCATTGTGTATATATACCTTAGTTTCTGTATCCAATCATGTTGGCTGGACATTGGGTTGTTTTAAGATTTTGGCTATTATGAATAGTGCTGCAATGAACAGTGAAATGCAAATGTCTTTTATGAATAGTTTTGGGGTCCTTGGGGTAGATGCCCAAAAGTAGAATTCTAAAAAACATTACTCACTTCAGAACTTCCCGAATCACATTTTAAATGTTTAAACACATTGTTTTCTCTTCATGAATAAACATCTGATATCCAAACAGTCTTTGGAATGGGTTTTGGTACATCCAAGATGGAACAACAAATTTTAAAGCAATTTTTATTCAGATTAAAACATACTTTGTTAATAATGCTTATATTAGAGTTCTTTATGTTAGATAAATAATCTAGATGCAAGTGTCTTTATTACTATTAAGAATTGACCTTTAAAAAGGTATTTTCTAGATAAATCCTTTGAGTTGGGGAAAGGGAGTAAAAAAGGCTTAAGTATTTGCATTGCAGATTCCAAGTTGAAATCCTAATATTTCTTAATGCCCTGAGCATCTCTGGGATCAAACTCCAAAAAGAGTGCTGAGAGTATCACTAGAGCATCACGTTGTGTGGTGCAAATCAATTCCCCAAAGACATTTTAATATAATTACTATACCACTGCAACTAAATTTCTAATTTTCACATTTTTATTATCTTTGAAGCTACAGGAAGGGCAATGAAACTTTTTTGCTAACAATGATAACCTAACAACAAAAATATAGTTGTAATATTATGAGCATTCAAGATAATAGAAGTACCAAGAAACTTTTTTATTCTTTTCAACACCTTCTGAATTGAGTACTGAACAGTATTTCAAAATCAGTTGCACATTTCAGACGGGGGGTCCATATTGACACATATGTGGTTCCAGGATTCAAACCCATGTCACAGACACAGCCTCTTGCTAGTCAAGTGGCTTGTCCTCTGTACTGCAGCTTTAAGTTTTTCTATACACCTGATTTGAGTGCTTGAAAATATTTCAGTCATTTACTGAGTGAAAAATAAGACTAAGTCAATATATTTGGGTGCTATTTAGGTGCAAGTATGTCCAGAGGTAAGACAAAGTTAATATTGATGTTTAAATTCTCCCTACAGTCTTCCATTTCCCACCAAAGTTTATCATGCTTTCCCTTTAAAGGATGCATTTGGCAGATGCAAAGCACAGATGACCTGTCCCACAGCACATTGCTAATAGCTGCATCTGGAGCTGATGTTATTTTCCTGGCTGCATTAGCATTTGGCTGTGTGATAAATATCCCTGTCTGGGATTTCTAAGCTTTATAAACTTGCTTGGGTGATTTTGCACTTCTAGTCTTTGGCTCTTTATCATCTCCTCATGGCACTTCAGTCAGAACTCTTCTCTAAGTAAAATTTTATGATGGAGAAGGGGATGGTTCATCATTGCAGCTTGCATTTTCACCTTTTCTGCATGAGTAAAAAGGATAATTTGGAAATATTCCACAAAGAACTAGACCATTTTTCAGAATCAGGAACAGTGGTGGTATATTAACCAAACATTTGTATCAATAATCAGATGTTAGATTTGCACAGGCAATCATTTGGCATTATTGTTTATGTAAAATGAAAATGACCACTATTTTGATTGCATATTACCTGTAACAAAATTCTTGAACATACATTCTATAAATGGATATTTTGAAATAACACATTATCTAATTTGAGAAATTCTGCCTGAATATTTTTTAATGTTTGAGCCACACCCAGTGGTGCTCAGAAGTTAATCCTGTTTCTGAGCTTAAGAATTATTCCTGGTACTCAGAGAACCATATGGGATACCAAGGATTGAACCTGGATCAGCCACGTACAAGGAATAATCCCTCCCTGCTGTAATATTGCTCCAGCCCCTGCCTTTTTTTCTTAATAGAAGTAAATACTGGTATCTAGAGAAGAAACTATTAGAATAGGGGACTTTTAATAAAGGAATAATTGTAAGTTATGAGAGAATTAGATGGTAACTGAAAACAGAGGATTGTAACTTTGTAGGTACTACTTTGGAATAGAATCCCCTTACCTAAGCAATAGTACATACATAATCTATTGTAAGATACTGAGTCACAGCTTGCTAAATGCAAAAACAAGTTTACTGGTTTCTCTGGATCAGATCTGAATCAGTGGTCACTGAACAAGTAGAAAAGCAATATTTCTTGGTTAACAGAAGAGATTGAGCATATTGGCCTGTGGTGAGGGCCAGAGGTAGCTGATAACCCCCACATCCAGAGTATGAGTATGAGTTCACTAGGGACCACACATTCTTAGCACATGGCTTTAGGGGTAGAATACTAGCTAGCTGGTATACAACTACTCACCAATGGCATAGCAGTTGGATCAGTAGACATTTCTTTTTCATTCAGTGTCACTAGAGTGGTCTCTAGTGAAAAAGTGGGGGTAGAGGTACACCCATAGAACTTTAAGTATCATAAGTATCGTGTGGTGCCAAAGATCAAACACGGGACTCCGACAAGCAGAACAAGTGCTTCAGCTGATTAAGTTATTGCCCCTAGTCCTGGTTGAGGGTTATTCTCTTTGAAGGACATGGATGTCTCTATATTTCCAGCCCCTGGGAGAAAGTGTTCCAGTTCTGAAGGGTGAATCTTAATGACTCATCAAGGTAGTCATTAAAACCATTTTCTTAACTTTGAGTGCTAAGAAGCTATCTTCGTTTGCAATATGAACATCACCTTATTACTGAACATCACCTTATTACTGAGACATATTAATGGAACTTTATTGCACTCGGTAAGGTCTTCTTAAGGCTTTTTCACTGTAGTTTCCATTAAAACTTTATTATCTGTTAAAATTAAAATCTGTGCACTAAATAGGTAATGGATTCAACTTTAATAATCATGTTATTATCAAGTCAAATGTTCTTTGCCTTGGCAATCTCTATATGTCATAATAAACTTCCACCAGAATTTTCTTTCCTAAAGTAGTCCATCCTACAGTAAAGTTGTTATAGTCACACTGCTGTGCTATAGCATATTTTTTTCAATTTTATGGGATTAATGGCCATTAACCAAATACCATCATGAATATTTCAAGATGCTTGTGATAAGTAATCTGTTCTGTGAACTTAAAAGCCAATCATTGCATAAACCTTATACATTGGAAATGTACTATTTTATCTACTTTTCATGTTATGGAAAAAAACTAAGTTATTTATTTCAGAATATGAATGAGGATAAATAAACTAATTATTTTTTTGTATATTAATTAGTTCAATTTTTACTAAATAATACTGCTTCCAACTAAGTTCAATAATAAAAATATTTACCTTCCTCACTCCCAGAACAAATTCTGCAGGAACTCAGATGAAGAAAATTTCAACACTGTAAACATGGAGGAGCTAACAGCCCCCTAATGACCATTCTTTATTGCAGTCTTTGTAATATTTTCCAAATCTCATTTTACTTATTTTTATTTGCCATTAATCCTGTAGCTTTTATCTTTGCTATGAGGGGGGAGGAGACTAGAGGCACACCTAGCGGTGGGCAGGCCTTTTTTCTGATGCTGTACTCAAGGATCACTTTTGGCAGTGTTAGGAAACCATAGGTCATGCCAAGGATAGAACCAGGGTTGGTGGGGTACAATGCAAGCACTTTAACCTCTATGTTATCTCTCTGTCCCCAATAACATTTATAATATAGCATCCAGCCTGTCTTTGGTGTATTTAGTTGTGTTCTCCACTAATTTCTAATTTGTTTGTGATGACTTGTAGAATATTCTGTTATTATCCTGATTGCTGCTACCAAGTCAGGCACATGATGATGGTGTTGCTTCTTTGACTTCTATAATCCTTCACTGGAATATTGCTCCTAGTTTACTCGATTAATCACACTTGAAGGTGCAAGTAGGTCAGATTATCCATTCAAGGAGCTCTAAAAATTATATACTGGTATGTATATATTAAAGCCTAGCCCCAGAGCTAAAGTAGACATCTACTGTTTGGGATATGGAGAGAAATCCTGGCATATCTACAAGTCCACTCAAACACATAAACCTTATAGATGAGGACCTAAAATCAACACTTAGTTGTTTAGCAATGGAAATCAAGGAGTCATTAGCCTGTGAAATTAAGCAATCTATAGATAAACAATTCAACCAACTTTAAGAAGAACTCTTTCAGAAGATGAGAGAATCCATACAAATAGAACTGAAGGAACTAAAAAGCATGTTAACAAGCCATAATAGTAAAATTACACAGGTGGAAAATTTCATAGACTTACTTGAAGACAAATTACAAACCAGCTGGGATAAACAAGTGAAAAAATAAAGGAGAGACAAAATGCAGGAAGAAAATGTAAAGTACTTAATGAACAAAGACAGGAAAATAATCTCCCAATCATAGGAATTCTAGAAGGGAAGAAAATGGGAAAGGGGAAGAACAAATAATGAGGGAGATAATAGTCCCAACCTTTGTCTGCAGTCTGAAAGTGTTGCAAATTATATCCCCATTGAATCAAACCAAGACTAAAATTCTAAAACAATGTGTTTGCCTACCTTATTCATCTGAAAATTTGCTTCCCTCATTCCTTACAACTTTTTTTTGAAATTACTTCTCCAATAAGTCATCTTGTTGACAAATCTCCATTATTACTGTGCAGAAATTCAGGAACTTAGTGGTTCTTTAAGGTATAGGACATTAAAAAATATTTGCTTGGTAGAAGGAATGGAGTAATTAAATTTAACATATATGATTATTCATATTTTTCTGCATCATTGCTATCTGCTCTCTCATTTCCTGATTCTGAGTCAATAATTATGTCCCATAGGGTTCCTTAGGGCCTATAGAAATAGTCCTTCTTTATGTATAACATTTATCTTGCACTTAGCCCCACATGGGTTTGATCATCATTATCCCATATGTTCCCCAAAGTAATCAGAGTGATCCCTGAATGCAGACCAGGAGTAAGCTCTAAACATCATCAGGTGTGGCCAAAACACAAAAACCAAAGCCATGGGCTAAAGTAATAGCACAACAGGTAGGATGTTTGCCTTGCATGTGTGACTAGGGTTAGATTCCTGGCATCCCATATGGTCCCCTTAATCATTGAGGGCCAGGAATGGCCCTTTTGTACAGAGCCAGAAGTAACCTCTGACACCACCAGGTATGGTCCAAAAAAAAAAAAATCAAAAGGCTCCTGAGTCTCATTTAAAATTATCTTTAAATCTTTCAGATCCCAATCTGTATTTTGATTTTATGTTTTCAACCATAATTTCCTTATGATAAAAACAATATTTTTCTATAAGATAGACCTAAATATCTGAATATTTGATTAGCAGACAAATGACATATAAACTAGACTTATATTTTCTTTTGCTTTGGGGAACATAACATGGCTCTGTGCTCAGAGATTATTCTTGGTGGTGCTCAGTGGGCCATATGTGATGCTGAAGATTTGATTTGGCCTCATGGGTGCAAATCACGTGCACTAGCTCTCTAAGCTATCTTCTCAACATTGAGGACTTTTAAAGAAATACAAAAGATTAAGGAAACATTTATAGTGTAAATAACACATACCAAGCCGACATAGGTGGTTCTAAAGTTTTTAACCAATCACAGATATATTTGTGCAATCATATAATGATCAAAAGTATTGAGACCAATTTTAAACACTTAAAATTCCATATTTGGTCCACATAATATAGCAGGTTTGATCTCTGGTACCCTGTATCATGCCCTCCCGCCCCCAGCTCCACCAGGAGTGATCCATACACACAGATTCAGGAAGAAATCCTGATCACTATTGGGTGTGGTCCAAAACTAAAACACAGAAAATAGAACTCCAAATTCAATATTTTAACTGACACTCAAATACAAATTAAAATAGCTCTGATTAATTAACCTTCTGATATCAGTGTGTTCTTTGGTTGTTATAATTCTGGTTACTAATTATTGTTCTACAGTTAACCCACAACTTTTAATTATTTTGGAGGGAGGAAAGAGGAGGATACATTACTAGTGATACTCAGCGAATCCTGAGCCTCATTCAGACATATTCAACCTTTTTTTTAGACATATTTAATTAACCTTAAGATGGGCTCCACATTCAATGGCTAGGCCTGGTGATAATGGCGCCACTTGAGCAAAACAGGGCTGAGAGTCACTAGGCCCGCACCCTGCAGAACCAGCCTATTGATTCTTAAAGTACTTGTCTAAGACCTTGTAGATAGTTTGGTTTAGAGACTTACAAAGGTATTTGAGAGTCTATCTGTAACATATTTCTCGTACCATACGACACAATTTTTTCCCCAAAGATGGGGGAAAATGTACGTCTTATGAAGCGAATGCCTCCTGGAGCTGAAGCCTGAGTGCAGGAGACTTTTATTATTTTATATTAACAAAAAACTATTACAAAATGTTTTATTTTTAATTTTCTGATATATAAAACAAGTTAGGTAAATGTATTTAACCAGCTGTGGACTGGTGTATTGTAAATATACTTCACCCTTGCAGGCTGGTTGTTCCCAGTTATATCTCTTGACATCTCTTGTTTCACTCATCTAAAAACTATGGGCATCTTATGGTCAGGCTCATCTCATAGAACAAAAACTATGGTAAGTATCATCAATGTAATATTTTGTAAAATATTCTGGTTTCCACTTTTGGCCCTATACTGTGAAATAAGTCATAAAATATTCTAGCTTCAACTGCAAAAAATAAAATAAGATATTTTATTATAAATAAAAATAAAATAAGATAGCACTAAAAAGGCAGGAGTACAAATAGAGGCATGCAACACAGGAGAAACACTGGTTTCCAGTGGCAGTCTTAGTTTTTACTGATGAGAACAACAGCAATTAGAAAGAGAAGTAGAACCACCGATTGACCTAGTAGTACAGTTGATTCATTTTGTATTAAGGAAAAGAGATTTAAGGAGTAAGATGAAAGCAAGTACAAGCAGAGGGACACTGATAAATTACCACAATTAACATTTCTGATAGCCTAAAGCAACTAGCACAGCATGATAAAATGCCCAACATCTAAGTACAACCGGTGAGAGATACAAAGCTCAACTGAATATTGAGACCTCAATCTTAGTAGAGACTCTAAATGCTTTCTGGATAAGGAAGCACCAATATCCTTTTAAGAGACAACAAGTTTGAGACTATAGCTCAGTAGTAGGGCATTTGTCTTGTAAGTGTGAGGCCATAGACTTGATCCCAGCACAGAAAAACAAAACAAAAAATGTTAGACATATATTGCATAATTTTCTGCCCTCAATTATGACTAACTTTATTAGTTAACTCTATAATATATATATCCACTGAGACAGCCATACATATTGTAGATTCAGCAAAGCTTTTAATAATTTAATTTTCAAATAAATATTAAAAGGATCACCTTCAGGCACTGGGAGGGAGATATAATTAAAACCAATGAGCCCAAATGTATATAGCATTCAATATTCTGCTGTTAAATGAGATAGATGAGGACGTAATCTACTTCCTCAAAAAAAATGCACCCCAGTGTTACATTGATACTCTTTCATTTCTGTTCGCTTTCTTGTATTAAATTTCTGTTCTTCTGTCTAGTCATTATCAGCCATTGGCCAAACTTCTGGCTTTGAAATTATAGCCAGGGCCAAGTTACCTGCTTGGTTATTTTTGAAATTCTGAAGCTCTTCTTTCAAAAAGAGAGCCATAACTCCTTTTTGCTCACCCATACAAGAGTGAAAAATTAAGTGTTCCAATAATGAAGCTGGTGTTCATCTGTCAGAAAAGGCACAGGTAGAGTAGCTGTCAGAGTTCAGTTGGGTAAGAATTTCTCTGCTTTCAATTACATGTTCGGACTTCATTCCTCTGCCACTTGTTAGATTTACAGATGAATATTTGGGGGCCAATAAAATGGGAAATGGAAATAAAATCTGTTTTTCTGTGGCAGATTTAGGAGGCAATGTGTGGTTTGTTAAAGTCTCTTCTCTTGGTCTGGAAGTTGTTGATGAGATACTTTCAACAGTGTGAATGCCTGAATGTTTATAAGGAGTTTTAGTCTTTAGCCCCCTTGTGTCATGTATTATTTAGCAACAAAATTTTTTACTTGGTTAAGCCACTGAGACTTTATTTCTGAACCCTGCCCATTGTGTCTGATACAATCTGCTAAATTACAAGCAGAGATACTACAAAATTTTGTTCTGAATTACATGCAAGTAAAACAACAAAACCATGATGCCATGTCTTAGAATTTCTCTGACATATATGTCAACTAGAGGGAAGTTTACATACAAATAATATTCAACCAGATGGCCTAGAACAATACATTTTACTTGGTGTATAGGTGATCTTAAGAATCTCTTATTAGGAAAGAATATGGGAGGTTTATATAGACCCCATCAAAGCATCTGTTTTTGAGATGAACTAAGAAAAATCGTATACAGAAAGGATTTCCAAATATTATTTCTCTCATGCAGAGAATCATTTGGTGAAATATCATTACTAAAAAAACAATATTGGAGTGGTAACGGAGTTGATATTAATACAAAATTTGACCAGTTGCTAACTATTTCAGGCTTATTCTTACTTCAACATTTATAAATAAACTGAAATAAATATGCCAATATTTATGTCACATACTGTTATGCACTCCTTAATGTGCACAAAAATTATGCTTTCTCTGTATGACCACCCCACAATCATTTGTGCATGCACATAATAACTAATGTATGCCATTCATTACAACTCCTTATCATATTTATCCATCAATGCATTGATCACAGTGAGGCAAATCAGCTTATAAATCACTCTCATGTATCAAAATATATGTAGCTGACAGAATTTAAAAGGCCTAAATAGTCTGGTAAATGTCTAAAATAAAATTAATATAATAAAATTTAAATTAGGTAACTTATTCTGAGTACTATGTTTTTTTTAAGGAAATCATCTAACTTTAACTAAAACTTTGAAGTCTTTACCATATTCTGTCTTGAATATGTAACATAAATCCCCCATAGGCCATAAAATTAAATGTTGCACAAATGATTTACTACCATAGTTTCACAGTTCAATGATTTTTTGCCCTTTCCAAGCATAAAGTATAATTAACAAGGAGGATAAACAACCTTGGATAACATAAACTGAAATCTTTGTAAGTTATTATTTTAGGTACTCCCAACCTATTCCTAGCCCAGTCCTCAAAACCTTTCTGCTTTGATTTTCAGGTTACTGTTCTTACTATAAATGTTTCTCTGTACATTCAACAAAAACATACTTGATTTTCAAAACATGCAAACAATGTAGTCATACTGGATTCCATTTACTGAATCCCTCTAAATAAATTTTAACAAAATAATATTTTGGAAGAACTATTAGTCAGAAAAGGTTTAACAAATAAAGTAATTTTAATAAACATGAAAAAAGAGTTGAACCTGGCATTTTTTTTTTTGGTCATATAATTTCAGGCTTTGGGAAAAAGTAGTGCAAAACTTTTTCAAATAACATTTCCATATTTTTCAAATGCTAAATTTTGGTGTTATTATTAGTGAATTAGCTTGTTATTTATTATTTATTTATTTATTTATTTATTTATTTATTTATTTTTGGTTTTGGGGCCATATCTGGTGACACTTAGGGGTTACTCCAGGCTATGTGCTCAGAAATCGCTCCTGGCTTGGAGGACCATATGGGATGCCTGGGGATTGAACCGTGGTCCATCCTAGGCTAGCATGAGCAAGGCAGACTCCTTACAGCTTGCGCCACTGCTCCAGCCCCTAGTCTGTTATTTTTGACCTATACAAGAATGTTGCTATGTATATATCAGGTATGTGTATATGTGGTTATCTAACTCTATCTATACCTATCTGTTTTAATGAAATATTTGGGGAAAATTGCAGTTATACTGATTTTTTGTTTGTTTGTTTTTGGGTCACACTCAGCAGCGCTCAGGGGTTACTCCTGGCTCTATGCTCAGAAATCGCTCCTGGCAGGCACAGGGGACCATATGGGATGCCGGGATTCAAACTATCGTCCTTCTGCATCTAAGGCCAATGTCTTATAGCTATGCTATCTCTTCGGCCCCTATACTGCTTTTAAATAGTGTATTTTCTAAAAAGTGAGAGCATTCTATCAAATAACCACAGTACCTTTTATCAAAGTCAAGATTTTAACAGTAGAGTAAAATATTATTTATTCAAATTATGTCATGATGTTCATTATAAAAAGTCAAATCTGGCCTAAAATCCAATTCACTATTATAATTTGAATTTAATTGCTGTCACATTAGTCTCCTTTAATATGGAAAAATTCCCAAGTTCCTTTAAGTCTGTTGACATTTTTTGGAGAATATAAGTCATGTGCTTTGCACAATGTCAATTTGTGCCTTTTTTAAAAAAAGAATACAAGATAAATATTGTTGTTTACTGCTTAGTGTGTTATAGCATAAGTCATATAATGCTCATTTGGTCTACTATAGACAAAGTAGGAATGGGGCCAGAGAGATAGCACAGCGGTAGGACGTTTGCCTTGCATGCAGCAGATCCAGGATGGAAGATGGTTCGAATCTGAGCATCCCATATGGTCACCGAGTCTGCCAGGGGCGATTTCTGAATGCAGAGCCAGGACTAAACCCCTGATCACTGCCAGATGTGTCCCCAAAAACAAAAGAAAAGAAAAAAAAGAATGAATTGGTAAAAGTGCTATGTGCCAGGTTTCTTTACTATAAAGTAGATATTTTTCATTAAAAATACATTAAGACTGTGCAAATGCAGTTTGTCAGTTTTATCCACTAATTCTAGCATCCATTGACAAACTTCAAGCAAATATTTAGAAAAAAAGAGAAATAAAGAGAGAGAAATTTGCACCAGAGTTGAGATGCAGGCAACTCCAGAAGAGAGAACACACATTGATTATTCTTGTCTAAAATAAGTGACTACTCTGAAAGTTGCAAAGAAACTCTCTTTTATTTTTTACTCGATTTTCCTAGACACATTTATGAGTGAGATTTAACAAAATGGCCCTTTCTTTTCTTTAATAATGAATATATAGGAAAACCATGGACATTTGCATGTTAATTTTGTAGCCTGTCACTTTTCTAAAAAAATCTATTGTTTCTAGAAGTCTTTTTTTGTAGTCTTTATGATTTAGGATGATAGCACAGCATCAAGGCATTTGCCTACCATACAGCCAATCTGGAATGAACCCGATTTCATTCCCCGGCATCCCATATGGTCCTCCAAGCCTACCAGGAAAGATTTATGAGCACAGATCAAGGAGTAACTGCTGAGCACCACCGAGTGTGGCCCCAAACTACCCACACACACAAATAAATAAAAATAAATTAATAAAAGAAGTTTTAGAAGTTTTTTAATGTCATTTATTTATTTATTTAATATTTTATCTTTTTTGTGGTTCCACATCCAATTGTATTGGTAGTGGAGTGGGTATGTGATGCTTAGTATTAAATGCAGGACTTTGTACATTCTAGGGCATTTGCTCTACAAGCTGACCCATATCCTATAATCCTAAGCCTTTTGCAAAAAGAATATTAGATTTTGAAGATTATGGAGTCCTTTTATAGAAAAGGATCTTGAGAACCGTATTGATAGTACAGCAGTTAGGGTACTTAATATGCACATGGTTGGTCAGGTTCAATCATTGATAAAATGACCCAATAGGTCCCACTAAGTTCCATTCCTGAGCAGAGCCAAGAATAAGGTCTGAAGACAAACAGATGTGGCCCTAAATGAAAAATAATATAGGTGTGTGTGTTCTTAGTGACCAAGAATTCTGTGTTCCAGATTTGCTAAATCAAGTACTTTCATGTGGGTGGCTGTACTCTTTTCAACATGTTCTTGTGAGTACCTGATAAGTCCCTGATTTTCTGGTATAATTGGATAGTCTAGGTTTATTTTGTATTTCCCAATTCCTATCCTTTAAATTATAAATTTATCAAAAGAGGTTGTATTCATTTTAGTAAAGAATGATATTAAGTATTCCAAATCTGATACCAGGTATGCTTGAGCTAGAACCCTAAAAATGCTTCCAACCATTAGCTGAACATTGTTTCTATTCTAAGCAGATATTACTAATATATGTCTGTATATATTTATGTCTCTATCTATCTGCATATCTACATACCTACCTTTTTAGTCATAACCAGCCATTAAGCCATCCATCTATCTATATTTAAGTTAGATTTTATAATATATTTTCAAATCATTTTTAAATTAGTAATCAACAATGATATAATAGCAGCATTTTCACTAGTAAAATATATAAGAATTTGTTTTTCATTATGGTACATAGAGAAATTTAGATGGACTATGGCCATCTGTAATACAATGAAATATACCACTGTCACTTTAAAATTCCTAGGATAGAAGGATCAAATCACTTTCTCTGCATATGTCCAAACCCAGTTTGATTCCTGGCAACACATATGAATTTACAAGCACCATCAGGAGTGATTCCTATACTTCAAGCCCTGTGAACCACTAGGTGTGGCCCTAACCACCCCCTATAATTTTAAAAATATATAGATTAATAGAAATAAAATGAAGAAATTTCCCATTATGGGTTCTGAACCTTTGGAAGGGTTATTTATTTCCTTTTTGCTAAAGACTTAACCCAGGCCCTTATACATGGAAAGCATGTACTCTCACTTTGAGCTCTATCCCTAGTGCTGAGTTCTTAACTTTATATAAATCTCAAGTGACAGTCTATTCCTGAGTACACAAATTAACAGTAGATGTAATCCTCTGAAGACTATATGTCTTAACCTTGTCTTTGCATTCTTCACTTAGATCAAGGCAAGATCAATTGAGAGTATGATGGTCTCTTTCTCAGACTCTCTATTGATTACTTTTTATGTATTATAAAATCTCAAAACTATTTTTTCTGAATATTGTTCTTCATAAACCCTTTAAAGCTTCTCATGTTTTTATTATTCTCTGTTTTATTGCTGATATATTTGATTTTTATGTATGGCTATCCTTGCTTATTTTAGTGGGGCTAGTAAGCACACTTCTTCACTTTTTTAATCAGTTCACAAATCTTTGTGACTTAGCATAATGATTTTTAGTTTTTTCATGCTCTGTGGCCAGTATGTGTCATCTGGGGTTTCTTCTCACAGTTACTCAGCAGATCAGATTGGAAGACTCTTCGTCTCACCATAAGAATATGCCATTATCTCTGCAGGATTGAGAAATGTACAGAATCATAGACTTTGTTCTTCAATATTCCACTCAGAAATGGAATACATCATTTGCACCTTCATTTATTTTTTAAGTACTGTGACCATAATTATGTTTAATGGGGGACTAGAGTGCAATCTACCTACTTTGTATCCGCAAGACAAGACAAAACATAATTGATGAATTACTGATGAATACTATAACCCAAGTTCTTGCCAGGACATCAGCTGTTTTTATTCTGTAAGCCAGATGCATATACTCTTTCAGTGAGGAAAAAATATCTAAGTTATATCTAATTCAGGGAAACTTAAACTTAAGTACTGTAATGGAAGTCTCATGCCCCAGTTCTGGGGAAGATTAGGGATTGCATGTCTGGATGTAACACTGACATAGGAAAAATCCACACAATGTTAGGGAGATAAAACAGTTTCAGGAACTTACATTACAAACTATCTGTAAGCAGGCAAAAGATACCGGTAGGCAAACAAGCAAACAAGCTAGATGTGGGACTGATACATAGAAGTCTCTCTAACCTGAGGTCTGTATTGGGAAGAGTAGTATAACCCTCATGGGTGGAGAAATGGTAGGGGCAAATCCAGTGGTACTTCCCACTCAGGTGGGACAAACACATGCAAAAAAGAATTGTCCTGCATAAAGTAAAAACCGATTGATTACTCCTACAATTCCCACATTTTGATTTTATAGAAAATCAAAAAAAAACATGATATAAAACTTGTTATATCATATCCAAAATGGCAGAAACACCTACCTGATTGAGAAAATGGGTGGCAATATTTTGCATAGTAGCATCAAATGTTTGGGAAATAAAAAGAAAAAACATTTAGCCTAAGATCCGAATGTCCTTACCCATGAAACATCCTGCTCTAAGATCAACTACAGATTTCAGGCAGAACTGATTTGTCTAGCCCGAAGGATCTTTTTTTATCGCTTCCAAAGAAGTTCTCCACATAATGGAAGATGCAGTCAGACTTCTGTAATTAAAGATCTTGGAGTTTTCACTGTTCCTATGATGATGACAGGTTGTCACAACGTGTGTCCTGGTTTCATTTTAAGGTTAGGTGGCATGGCAAGGAACCCAACCCCGGATGCAAGTTATTGCTATTTCTAGACATAATCAGAGTGGCACAGGAGCAAACCCTGGTGCAGATAGGTCCTAGAGCAGCACAAAGGCCTGCACCAGTTGAAAGTCAACTCTTAATGATGGTGAAGAAACGTGTCAGTTCCAAAGATGGGACCCAAGTTTCAGTGGGAAATGGCTGTTCAAGCAACTGAAACCTGAGTTGTCATTATGACAAAAGTTCAAGGTGTAAGGCCCCCATGCAACATAAACATTTCAGAGTTCCTATCCCTAATATATAGGGATATATCTCTTTACCTAAGATTTTCTCATCTTATTGTGAATATACATTAAGTAAAAATGTCACAGGATACTATTGCTACATAAGGGGATAATAATAACAAGTTAAACAATGACTATTACTGGTTCAAGCAGCAAAACAACAACCAGGATAGACATATTTCCTAAGTTTTCTAGTGAACAAGTCCAAAGAGGGGTAATTACATTTACATAAGGTAGTACACAATAAATAATTATACATATTTAAAAAATACACCAAAGTGATATACATATCCTCTAAATACACTGAGGAGAATAGAATATGGAACACAGATTCAGGCAGTGATATGGTCTTGGGGCATTCTGGAACACAGCTTTCAGAAGAATAGAATATAGAGCACAGTTTTAGGCAGTGATATGGTCATGGGACAGTCTTGAAAACAGCTTGCAGAATTATGGTTTAGGATGTGTCCTATAGCAGAGTCTCTCTCAGTAGCCAAATCCAGTTGTGAGCAGCAGTCCACATCTAAGAGAGGTAAGGGGAATAGTATTGGAGAGATGTTCCTGGGGAGATGCTCTTGGGGACATTAAAGAATGATAAATAGAAAGATAACATATCTGGTGTGAGAGAATAAGAGAAACAGAAAATAATTTAAGTGATAAGCAGGAAAGGGGGAATGAGGAAGGGCTATATACAACATAAACAGGATGTACATGCTGACAAACATTAGACTGGCATAAAGTTGGCTACCACAAACACATATAAACAGACTTTGATTAATCAAGAGGTTACAGTTGTCAAAGAAACACACATAAAATGTGTAAAATTGCTTCAAAAAATTATAAAGCCGGGGGGTGGAGTAGTAGCACAGCAGTAGGTGTTTGCCTTGCATGTGGCTGACACAGGACGGATGCTGGTTTGAACCCTGATGGTCTCACAAGCCAGGAGCGATTTTTTCTTCTTCTTCTTCTTCTTCTTCTTCTTCTTCTTCTTCTTCTTCTTCTTCTTCTTCTTCTTCTTCTTCTTCTTCTTCTTCTTCTTCTTCTTCTTCTTCTTCTTCTTCTTCTTCTTCTTCTTCTTCTTCTTCTTCTTCTTCTTCTTCTTCTTCTTCTTCTTCTTCTTCTTCTTCTTCTTCTTCTTCTTCTTCTTCTTCTTCTTCTTCTTCTTCTTCTTCTTCTTCTTCTTCTTCTTCTTCCTCCTTCTTTTATAAAAAAACACCGCCTTCATCAGAGCAAACTCTCCACCACCAATACATCCTGTCTCCCTCCTTACACACCTTCTCCCCACCTGTAATCAAAAAAAGGCATTCTACTTCTCTTACTCATTAACATTGTCAGGATAGTGTAGTCATCTCTCTAAACTCACCACTATTTGTGGTGAGCTTCACAGTCCTTCAAGCCCTCATCTCTGCTGACTCTGGGCATTATTACAATAATGTCTTTTGTTTTTCTTAAACCCATAGATGAGTGAAACTATTCTGTGTCTATCTCTCTCACTTTGATTTATTTCACTAAACATTATAGATTCCATGTCAATCCATGTAGAGGAAAATTTCATGACTTCATCTTTCCTGATAGCTGGATAATATTCTATTGTGTATATGTACCACCGTTTCTTTAGCCATTTATCTGTTGAAGGACATATTGGCTGTTTCCAGAGTCTGGCTACTGTAAATAAAGCTGCAATGAATATAGCTGTGAGGAAGGCATTTTTGTACTGTGTTTTTGTGTTCCTAGGGTATATTACTAGAAGTGGTATAACTGGTTCATATGAGAGCTCAATTTCCAGTTTTTTGAGGAATCTCCGTATTGTTTTCCATAATGGATGGACTAGAGGGCATTCACACCAGCAGGGAATGAGAGTTCCTTTCACTCCACATCCCTGCAAGCACTTATTGTTCTTGTTTTTTTTTTTTTTTTTTTTTTTGTGATGTGTGCCACTCTCTGTGGTGTGAGATGGTATCTCATTGTTGTTTCTATTTTTATCCCCCTGATGATTAGTGATGTGGGGCATTTTTCATGTGCCTTTTGGCATTTTCATTTCTCCCTCGAGGAATTTTATATTCCTTTCTTCTCCCCATTTTTTAATGGGGATAGATTTTTTTCTTAATTTCTATCAGTACCTTGTATATTTTTATATTAACCCCTACCCTTATCTGATAGGTATTGTGTGAATAGTTCTCCCATGCTGTGGGTGGCTTTTGTATCCTAGGCACTATTTCCTTTGAGAAGCTTCTGAGTTTAATATAATCCCATCAGTTTATCTGCGCTTCCACTTGTTTGGAGAGTGCTGTTTCATTCCTAAAGAAGCCTTTAGTTTCAATGTCTTGAAGTGCTTTACCTATGTGTTCTTCTATATAACTTAGAGTTTCAGTTATGATATCAAGGTCTTTAATCCATGTGCATTTGACCTTTGTTCAGGATGTTAGCTGGAGGTCGGAGTTCGCTTTCTTACAAGTGGCTAAACAGTTGTGCCAACACCACTAGTTGAAGAAGCTTTCTTTGCTCCATTTTGCATTTCTTGCCCCTTTATAAAAATTAATTGGTTGTATATCTGGGGCACATTCTCTGAATACTCAAGCTTATTCCACTGATCTGAGGATTTTGTCTTTATTCCAGAACCATGTTGTTTTAATGGCTATCGCTTTGTAATACAATTTAAAGTTGGGGAAATTGATGCCTCCCATATTCCTTTTCCCAAGGTTGCTCTAGCTATTCGTGGGTGTTTATTGTTCCAAATGAGTTTCAGGAGTGTTTGATCCATTTCTTTGAAGAATGTAATGGGTATCTTTAGAGAATTTCATTTACACTGCTTTGAGGACTATTGCCATTTTTATGTGTTAATCCTACCAATCCATGAGCAAGTATGTGTCTCCTTTCTTTTCTTGAAGCAGTGTTTTGTAGTTTACTTTGTATAAAACCTTCACCTCTTTAGTCAAGTTGACTACAAGTTACTTGAGTTAGTGTGACACTAATGTGAATGAAATATTTTAATGTCCATTTCAACTCTATCATTATTCGTGTACAAGAAGGCCATTTATTTTTGTGTATTAATTTTGTAGTCTGCCACATTGCTATATAAATCTTTTGTTCTAAAAGATTTTTGGTAGAGTCTTTAGGGTTTTCTAAAAATAGTATTATGTCATCTGCAAACAGTGGGAGCTTGATTTCTTCCTTTCCTACATGGATGCCCTTGATATATTTTTCTTGCCTAATTACTATGGCAATAAATTCCAGCACTATGTTGAATAGGATTGGTGAGTGAGGGCAGCCTTGTCTTGTACTACATTTTAGAGGAAAGTATTTTTGTTTATTTCCATTGGGAATATTAGTTTCCATTGGCTTGTAGTAAATGGTCTTAACTATATTGAGAAAAGTTCCTTCCAATCCCCCTCTTTTTTTGGTTTTGAGTCATACCCGGCAGTGCTCAAGGGTTACTCCTAGCTCTACACTCATAAATCACTCCTGGCAGGCTTGTGGGACCATATGGGATGCCAGGATTTGAACCACCATCCTTCTACATGCAAGGCAAACGCCATACCTCTGTGCCATCTCTCGGCCCCTCCAATCCCAGCTTGATGAGAGTTTTTTTTTTTTTTTTTTTTTTTTTTGGTTTTTGGGCCACACCCTGTGACGCTCAGGGGTTACTCCTGGCTATGCGCTCAGAAGTTGCTCCTGGCTTCTTGGGGGACCACATGGGACGCCGGGGGATCGAACCGCGGTCCATCCTAGGCTAGCGCAGGCAAGGCAGGCACCTTACCTCCAGCGCCACCGCCCGGCCCGATGAGAGTTTTTTTTATCAAGAATGGTGTTGGGTGGCCAGAGAGATAGCCTTTCATGCAGAAGGTCATCGGTTCGAATCTCGGCATCCCATATGTTCCCCCATGCCTGCCAGGAGCAATTTCTGAGCCTGGAGCCAGGAATAACCCCTGAGCACTGCCGGGTGTGACCCAAAAACCACACACACACACAAAAAGAATGGCGTTGGATCTTATCGAATGCCTTTTCTGCATCTATTGATACGATCATGTTTTTTTTCTTTTTGTTGATGTGGTATATTATATTGATTGATTTACGGATGTTAATCCATCCTTGCATTCCTGGAATGAAACTTATATGACCTTCTTGATGAAGCATTGGATCCCATTTCCTAGAATTTTGTTGAAGATCTTTGTATCTGAATTCATCAGCCATATTTGTCTGTACTTTTCTTTTCTGGCAGCATCTTTGGATGGTTTTTATATCAAAATGATGTCATCTTCATAAACACTTTGGAAGTGTTCCTGATTTTTCAATTTCACGAAAGAGCCTAAAAAGGATTGATAGTAAGTAGTTCCTCTGGAAAAGTTTGAAAGAATTCATTAGTAAATATATCTGGGCTTGGCCTTTTGTTTTTTGGGGAAGACATTTGATTATCATTTTAATTTCCTCAGTAGTGATGTGTCTCTCCAGATATGCTATATAACCCTGGCTTAACCATGAAATATTATAAAAGTCCAAAAATGTATCCATTTATTACAGGTTTTCATGCTTTGTGGCATAGAGTTTCTCAAAGTAGTCTCTTATTACTCTTTGAATCTCTGCAATATCTGTAGTGATCTCCCCCTTTTCATTTATAAATCAGTTTATTAAGTTTCTCTTTCTACGTTACTTTGTGAGTTTTGCTACTTGTTGAACAATCTTGTTTATTTTTTCAAATAACCTACTTTTGCTTTCATTGATCATTCAGATTGTTTTCTTTATTTCCACTTCATTGATTTCTGCTCTAAACTTTATTTCCTTCTGCCTACCTATTAATTGTTCCTTTTGTTGGTCATTTTCTAATTCTATAAGCTCTGTCATTAAGCTTTTTGTATAAGCCCCTCTTTTCAAGAGCAATTTTTGAGCACAAAACCAGGTGTAACAACTGAGTGCTGCCAGGTAAGGCACTATAAAAACTAAATATATATATATATGTATATATATATATTCCTTCTGACCTGTTGGCTCTATATAATATATATAATTATAATTATAATACATTTTTATTAATATCAATATTTAAACACCTTGATTACGAATATGATTGTAGTTGGGTTTTAGTCATGTAAAGAACATCCCCCATCACCAGTGCAGCACTCCCATCACCAAAGTCCCAAATCTCCCTGCTCCCCACCCCTGCCTGTACTCTAGACAGGCTTTCTACTTCCCTCAATCATTTATATTGTTATGATAGTTCTCAGTGTAGTTATTTTTGTAATTGCAGTCATAACTCTTTGTGTTGAGCTTAATGTCAAGAGCTGGACCTTCCAGCCCTCCTCTATTTTGTCTCTAAAAATTATTGAAAATATGTCTTTTATTTTTTGAAAGCTCATACATGAGTGAGACTATACTGCGTCTATCTCTCTCCCTCTGTCATATTTCACTCAGCATAATCTGTCACCAGATTCCATGTACATCCATGTATAGGAAAATTTCATGACTTCATCTCACTGACAGCTGCATAATATTCCATTGTGTATCTGTATCACAGTTTGTTTAGCCATACATCTGGTGAAGGGCATCTTGGTTGTTTCCAGAGTCTGCATATTGTAAATAGCACTGCAATGAATATAGATGTGAGGAAGAGATTTTTGTATTGTAATTTTGTGTTCTTAGGGGATATCCATAAGAGTAGTATAGCTGGATCATATGGGAGCTCAATTCTCAGTTTTTGGAGAAATCTTCATATCGCTTTTTATAAAGTTTGGATTAGATGGCATTCCCAAAAGCAGTGAATAAGAGTTCCTTTTTCTCCACATCCCCGCAGGCAAGGCTTTCTCTCATTCTTTGTGATGTGCACCAATCTTTGTGGCATGTGATGGTACCTCATAGATGTTTTGATTTATATCTCCCTGATCATTAGAGATGTAGAACGTATTTATGTGCCTTTTGGCCATATGTATTTCTTCTTTGACAAAGTGTTTTTTAATTTCTTCTCCCCATTTTTTATGAGATTAGATGTGTTTTTTTTTTCTTGTAAAATTTCATCAAAGCCTTGTATATTTTGGATATTAGCCCCTTATCTGATAGGTATTGGGTGAATAGTTTCTCCCACTAAGTGGGTGGCTCTTGTATCCTGGGCATAATTTCCTTTGTGGTGCTGAAACTTCTCAGCTTTATATATTCCCCTTTGTTTATCTCTGCTTCCAATTATTTGAAGAGTGCTCTTTCCTCCTTAAAGATGCCGTTAGTCTCAATGCCATGGAGTGATTTACCTATGTGTTGTTTTATATATCTTATTGTTTCAGGTCTGATATCATTTGGATTTTACCTTCATATATGGTGTTAGCTGGAGTCTAAGTTCGCTTTTCTGCAAATGGTCAAACAGTTGTGCCAACACCACTTGTTGAATAGGCTTTCCTTGCTCCATTTAGGATTTCTTGCTTCTTTATCAAAAATTAGGTGATTGTATGTATGGGGAACATCCTCTGAGAACTCAAGCCTATTCCAATGATCTGAGGGTCTGTCTTTATTCCAATAACATGCTGTTTTTATAACTATTGCTTTATAATACAGTTTAAAGTTGTGGAAAGTAATGCCTCCCATATTCCTTTCCCCAAGGATTGTGTTAGCCATTCAAGGGTGTTTATTTTCCAAATGAATTTCAGAAGTGTTTGATATACTTTTCTGAATAATGTCAAGGGAATCTTTAGAAGAATCACATTAAATCTGTACAACATTTGGGGAATATTGCTATTTTAATGAGTTAATCCTGCCAATCCATGAGCAGTGTATATGTTTCCATTTCTCTGTGTCCTCTCATATTGCTTGGAGCAGGGTTTTATAGTTTTATTTGTATAGGACCTTCACATTTTAATCAAGTTGACTCCAAGATATTAGAGTTTGTGTGACTCTAATGTTAATGGAATTGTTTTATTAATGTCCATTTCTTCCCTATCATTACTGGTGTATAAAAAGCCATTGATTTTTGTGTGTGAATTTTGTAGCCTGCAATTTTGCTATATAAATTTAATGTTTCTAGAAGCTTTTTGTTAAATTCTTTAGGATATTCTAAGTATAGTATAATGTCATCTGCAAATGGTGAAAGCTTGACTTCTTCCTTTCCTATCTGGATGCCCTAGATAACTTTTTCTTGCCTAATCGCTATAGCAAGTATTTCCAGTACTATGTTGAATATTAGTGGTGAGAGAGGACAGCATTTTCTTGTACCAGAATTTAGAGGAAAGGCTTTTAGTTTTTCTCCATTGAGTATAAAATTTGCCATTGGCTTGTGGTAGATGGCCTTGACTATATTGAGAAAGATTCCTTTCATTCCCATCTCGCTGAAATTTTTTTTACCAAGAATGGGTGTTGGACCATATCAAATGCTTTCTCTATGTCTATTGATATGTTCATGTGATTTTTATTTTTCTTGTTGTTGATGTTGTTTATTATGTTGATAAATTTACGGATGTTAAACCATCTTTTCATGAAACCTACTTGATTGTAATGGAGAAACTTCTTGATGAGGCATTGGATCCCATTTGCCAGGATTTTGTTGAGCATCTTTGCATCTGTGTTCATCATGGAAATTGGTCTGTAAGTTTCTCTTTTAGCAGCATCTCTGATTTTGTTATCCAGGTGATGTTGGCTTCATAAAAGCTATTTGGATGTGTTCTCAATTTTTCAATCTCATGAATGTACCTGGCCAGGATTGGTAGTAGTTCCTCTTGAAAGGTTTAAAAAATTTCATTAGTGAATCCATCTGGCTTTTGATTTTGGGTAGACATTTGATTACCGTTTTAATTTCCTTCAAGAGTGATGGGGGTGTTTGGATTTGCTACATCCTCCTTTGTAAACCGTGGAAGGTTATAAGTGTCCAAGAATGTATCCATTTCTTCCAGGTTCTCATGTTTAGTGGCATATAGTTTCTCAAAGCAGTTTCTGATTACAATTTGAATCTGTGCTGTATCTGTAGTGATCTCCCCCTTTTCGTTTCTAACACAGGTTATCAAGATTAACTCTCTCTCTTTGTGAGTTTTGCCAATGGTCTATCAATATTTTATTGTCAAAGAATCAACTTCTGCTTTTGTTGATCTTTAGGATTGTGTTTTTGGGTTTTCACTTCTTTGACTTCGTCTCTAAGCTTTGTTATTTTCTTCTGACACCCTATTTTTGGTTCCCTGGAAATGATTTTCTCATTAATTTAATCTCAAACCAACTGGTTGTGTAATAGCAGGCTGTTTAATTTCCAGTTGTTAACGTTCTTCATCTGTGTCCCTTGGTAGTTCACATCTAAATTCAGAGCCTTGGGGTCAGAGAAGGTAGCCTGCAAAATCTCTATCCTTTTGATTTTATGCAGTTATGTTTTATGTGCTAGCATGTGGTCTATCCTGGAGAATGAACCATGTACATTGGAGAAGAATGTGCATCCAATTTTTGGGAGATGGAGTGTCCTTTATATATCTACAAGGCCGCTTTCTTCCATTTCTCTTTTCAGGGCTAGTATATTTTTGTTGGGTTTCAGTCTGGTTAACCTATCAAGTTTTGACTGGGCCATGTAGAGATCTCCCATAATTATTGTGTTGTTATTGATATCCTCTTTCAAATTTGTCAATGATTACATTAGATATTTTGCTTGTCTCTCATTGGGTGCCTACATGTTTAGTAGTGTGATTTCTTCCTGTTGCACATATCCTTTTATTAGTACAAAGTGTCCATCTTTGTCCCTACAACTTTTCTAAGTCTAAAGTTTGTGTCACCTGATATTAATATGGTCACCCCAGCTTTTTTCAGGGTGTTGTTTTCTTGGATGATTTTTCTCAAGTCTTTGATTTTTGAGTCTATGTTTTTTCTGACTATTCAGATGTATTTCTTGTAGGTATCAGAATGTAGAATTCATCTTTTAGATCCATTTAACCACTCTGTGTCTCTCAACTGGTGCATTTAGTCCACTGGCATTGAGGGAGATGATTGTCATGGGATAATGGCATCTTTATATAAAATTTTGCTTTGTTTGTTGGTTTGTGTTGTCTTAAATTTGACATTTCTGTTTATCCTTTAAGGCTGGCTTTGCATCTGTAAAGTTACTGAGCTGCTGCTTATCCGTTTAACTATGTATCCTTCCTTCAAACCTGAACGTAAGTCTGACTAGGTGCAGTATTCTAGGTGAAGAATCCATTTCATTCAGTCTTGTCACAATATTCCACCACTGTCTTCTGGCCTTAAGACATGTCTGTGGTGTATCTTTTTTTATTTAAACACCTTGATTACATACATGATTGTGTTTGGGTTTCAGTGATGTAAAGAACACCACCCATCATCAGTGCAATATTCCCATAACCAATGTCCCAAATCTCCCTCCTCCCCACCCAACCCCCGCCTGTACTCTAGACAGGCTTTCCATTTCCCTCATACATTCTCATTATTAGGACAGTTGAAAATGTAGTTATTTATCTAACTAAACTCATCACTCTTTCTGGTGAGCTTCCTGAGGTGAGCTGGAACTTCCAGCCCTTCTCTATTTTGTGTCTGAAAATTATTATTGCAAGAATGTCTTTCATTTTTCTTAAAACCCATAGATGAGTGAGACCATTCTGCGTTTTTCTCTCTCTCTCTGACTTATTTCACTCAGCATAATAGATTCCGTGTACATTCATGTATAGGAAAATTTCATGACTTCATCTCTCCTGACAGCTGCATAATATTCCATTGTGTATATGTACCACAGTTTCTTTAGCCATTCGTCTGTTGAAGGGCATCTTGGTTGTTTCCAGAGTCTTGCTATGGGAAATAGTGCTGCAGTGAATATAGGTGTAAGGAAGGGGTTTTTGTATTGTATTTTTGTGTTCCTAGGGTATATTCCTAGGAGTGGTATAGCTGGATCGTATGGGAGCTCGATTTCCAGTTTTTGGAGGAATCTCCATATCGCTTTCCATAAATGTTGAACTAGATGGCATTCCCATCAGCAGTGGATAAGAGTTCCTTTCTCTCCACATCCCCGCCAACACTGCTTGTTCTCATTCTTTGTGATGTGTGCCATTCTCTGTGGTGTGAGATGGTATCTCATTGTTGTTTTGATTTGCATCTCCCTGATGATTAGTGATGTGGAGCATTTTTTCATGTGTCTTTTGGCCATTTGTATTTCTTCTTTGTCAAAGTGTCTATTCATTTCTTTTCCCTATTTTTTTATGGGATTAGATGTTTATTTCTTGTAAAGTTCTGTCAGTGCTTTGTATATTTTCGAGATTAGCCCCTTATCTGATGGGTATTGGGTGAATAGTTTCTCCCATTCAGTGGGTGGCTCTTGTATCCTGGGCACTATTTCCTTTAGGTGCAGAAGCTTCTCAGCTTAATATATTCTCATATGTAAATCTCTGCTATCACTTGCTTGCAGAGTGCAGTTTCCTCCTTGAAGATGCTTGTAGTCTCAATGTCCTGGAGTGTTTTGCCTATGTGTTGTTCTATATATATTATGGTTAGGGGTTTGATATCGAGGTCTTTAATCCATTTGGATTTTACCTTTGTACATGATGTTAGCTGGGGGTCTAAGTTCAATTTTTTGCAAGTGGCTATCCAGTTGTGCCAGCACCACTTGTTGAAGAGGCTTTCCCTGCTCCATTTAGGATTTCCTGCTCCTTTATCAAAAATTAGGTGATTGTATGTCTGGGGAACTTTTTCTGAGTATTCAAGCCTATTCCACTAATCTGAGGGCCTGTCCTTATTCCAATACCATGCTGTTTTGATAACTATTGCTTTGTAGTAAAGTTTAAAGTTGGGGAAAGTAATTCCTCCCATATTCTTTTTCCCAATGATTGCTTTAGCTATTCTAGGGTGTTTATTGTTCCAAATGAATTTCAAGAGTGCCTGATCCACTTCTTTGAAGAATGTCATGGGTATCTTTAGAGGGATAGAATTAAATCTGTATAATGCCTTTGGGATTATTGCCATTTTGATGATGTTAATCCTGCCAATCCATGAGCAGGGTATGCGTTTCCATTTCCGCGTGTCCTCTCTTATTTCTTGGAGCAGAGTTTTATAGTTTTTTTTGTATAGGTCCTTCACATTTTTAGTCAAGTTGATTACAAGATATTTGAGTTTGTGTGGCACTATTTTGAATGGGGTTGTTTTCTTAATGTCCATTTCTTCCTTATTACTATTGGTGTATAGAAAGGCCATTGATTTTTGTGTGTTAATTTTGTAGCCTGCCAACTTGCTCTATGAGTCTATTGTTACCCTCACAAAACTGTCAGTTAGCAGGTTTGAAAAGGTAACATTTTCACCATTTTTACATTTGGTAAAATGTATAAGTAATTTCAAGGTCACTGAACAATCTAGTGACAATGCCCACACTTCTTTTCTAATCCAGATCTTGTATAGAGCAGCCAAGACTAAGTACTTGACGTTTCAAAATGTTATATTATCACAACATGTTACCTTAGTTTTTAAAGAATTTGTAATTACTATTTCCCCTAACATGGGAGAACTATACAATTGTTCTATTTTATTCAGTTTACTGAAAATATTTCATAAGTGATAAGTAAGACTTTATGTGGAGTCAAACTGTTCTACTGCACTTATGCTTGGAAATCTGAACAGCTGTTTGAATGCACACATGAAAAATTTCAATTTGACTATAAGGGAGAAATCTGGTAATTCTAAGGATAAGAGAATTAAGTCAATTTACCTTTGCAAAGCGAAACTGTTCTGGGGATTATTTAAAGTGGTTGAATTAGCAGCTTTAGCCCCACAAGCTGTCAACAATAAAGAGATTAAGACTTCATTTGCCAACTTTATCTTGAATGTAAAATGACAATAATTGACACTTAAAACCTGTATGTTACCATTCTCTACATGATGCAGGCAGAAACGTGTACGCTCTTTGGAGCCTAGAGCCTGCCTGTATATATATCTGCTTCTTGTCTCTTACCAAACTGAACTATTTGAATCTTTTTTTTTTTCATGGTTGACTTTAAAGTGGAAATATTGCTTGAGTTAATGCTACCTAAGAACAGATTTAGGATATAGAAGACATATTACTTTTGACTTCTGGTTCGCCTTCAAAGATGAGTTTACTTCCAAAGTATACTAATCTATGAGTAAAGGACTCAATTTGCATAATTTGCTTTTCTGTGCAAAGTAACTGGTCTGAACCAGATAATCTCAAAGTGAATTGTCAGCAGGCCAATAAAAATGTGACCAGATGGATGTCACTTTTCTATCTTAGACGTTTTTTGGACACTAATCATTCTTGATGTTATAAGATAATAAAAAAAACAATGGGAAGAATTTGTCAGGCATTTCCTCTCATATACAGATTTGTAGTTTACACAGAATCAAAGGAATAATTAGCTAAAAGAAGGACAATCCTTACTAATTTCATAATAGGAGTCTTAGTAAAAATGTACACACATACATGCCAGTTACTTAGTGTTCAAGAATATCAGATATTCTTGTTGCTATGCATATTAAAGCATCTGCCATATTTTTATTTTGTTTTGTTTGAGGGCCACACCTGGCAGCGCTCAGGGTTGACTCCTGGCTCTGCTCTCAGGAATCACTCCTGAAAGTACTCTTTTGATAATATGAAATGCCAGAGGTAAAACCTGGGTCTGCAACATACAAGCAAAGACTTTATCCACAGTAATATGGCTCCTATCCTGAGTTCTGTTATATTTTGTAATCCATTTTTATTGAGGTGCCAGGATTTATAATAGTGCTATAGTTTTTATTCCAAAACCACTCCCATAAGCATAGTAACTAATTTCCCCCACCAGTGTACTTTTAGCTACCCAACCTCCCATGAAAGCTCAGTTCTATAGTGAGGGAGAGGGAGAAACAGAAAAATCTCATTGATCTCTGGGATATAAGGAAAATTAAAAAAAGTGTGGGAATGATATCCAGAGACAATAGAGATGAGGATTAGATGGATCAATCAGTGCTAGGAAGCTTGCCACAAAGAGTGGAGAATGCAATTAGAGTAGAGAAGTCTACTATGAAAGTCATAGTCAGAATTGATCATTTTGGACAAGAACTGGATGCTTAAAGGGAATAATGTATATATGGCAACTATTTATTATTATATTACAAACCACAGTGTCAACAAAAAAGAGAGTGAAGTAGAATGCCTGTCCAAGAGGCAGTTGGAGAAGGATGGGTGGGAGGGAAGAGAGTATCAGGGAGGGTGAGAGGGAAACTGGGGATATTAGTGGCAGAAAATGCACACTGGTGAAGGGTGTTATACATTGTGTGACTGTAGTTCAATCATAATCAACTTATCTGTGGGGAAAAATGTATTATGAACAATCTTGTAACCATGGTATTTAAATAATAAATAAGCTCAGTTCTATGCACAAAAAGTCCAGGTTCTCTCATTTTTATGCTGTGCAAATGTTTGGACAATTTCCACAACCATTCCCAGTTTCTATATATTATATTTTAAGGCATAAAAAAGATAATCATATTTTATAAAGAACAATCTGTTTCTTCAATTAATGCCCCATGCTAAATTTGAAATTTTCATCCTACACACCAGTCTGGTTACAAAATAATTAATTTGATTCAGATGTTTAATTAAGCATGACAAGAAGGCTTTAGTTTTAAGTTAAGAGGGGGAAAATGAAAGAGTTGCCTTGGAAAAGCCTGAAGCATATTTTGCAGAGCATCTTGGAACAAACAGTTTTAACTAAGACTTAGCCTATTTCTTTGATGGCTTCATTAACAAGTCAAGTTTTTAAACTCATGAGACCTATGACAGAGAATACTCTAGTAGCTAAATGTAGGGCACATAGATTTTGGACTTTTTGATCAGCTTATAATAAATACCTTTAATTAAGCAGATTTTCCTTAGGGGACTCAGGAAAGGGGGGAAATGTGCCTTGTTATTTATTTTTTGAAGCACTACTACCTTGTATATTAACTAAAAGGATCTTTTATTCAAAGATATTATTATAACTTCATAAACAGTCACTATACACATTATGCACATACTTACTTCTTGTTCTATTCCTTGCACAAATTCTATCCATTCAGGTTCAAAACTACAATTAAAGCCACGTCTTAGTACTCTTCATTAAACTTAGATTTTATGGTAATCAAAATCATACCAAAACAAAATCATGATTGAGCTTATTATAGTGATTTATTTATTTTTTTTTTTTTTTTGTGGTTTTTGGGTCACACCCGGCAGTGCTCAGGGGTTATTCCTGGCTCCAGGCTCAGAAATTGCTCCTGGCAGGCACGGGAGGACCATATATGGGACGCCGGGATTCGAACCGATGACCTCCTGCATGAGAGGCAAACGCCTTACCTCCATGCTATCTCTCCGGCCCCATTATAGTGATTTATTTGATTTTCATTTCAGTTTTAATTTTACATCTATCATCTTGTATAACAGCAACAAATTAAGGACTATTCATAGAAGATATATAAAATAAATATTAATTTTTCTAAAATACAATTCTCAGGAGCTGGAGTGATAGTACAGTGGGTAGGGTACTTGCCTTGTACCTGACCAACCTGGATTTGATCCTTAGCACCCCATATGGCTACCCAAACTCTGCCAAAATTTATCCCACAGAGCCAAGAATAAGCTCTGACCACTACTGTGTGTGATCCAAAACAAAAATAGTCATAATAAAATACATAATACAAAAATTAATGGAGAGTCCAGAATTGTTTTTCTTTTTAAACTTTTCATATGCAAGAATTTTTTGTATAGAAAACAGTCCCTGAAAAAGAGAGGAGTAGAAAATGACAGATAAATGTTTTTATATTAAAGATTTGCAGCAATACCTATGTTCAGAATTCAAATAGTTTTTTAAAAAAGGGAAAAGCTTCAGGGCTGGCATGATAGCATTTGCCTTGCAAGTGGCTAACCCAGGATGGGTCAATCCCCAGCATCCCATATGATCCGCCAAGCCAGAAGCGATTTCTGAGCACATACCCAGGAGTAACCCTGAGCGTCACAAGAGCTTTATACATATGCTTACAAATTAATCATGGATATCAAGTGAAGGACCAAATGTCATTTAGGAAGTTCAACTAAAGAAAGGGAACTGAGTATCAGAGGAGATTTGGAGGGTCGGGACATGATATCAAAATATCAGGGCTATAGCAACAATTTCTTCTATTATCTCTTCCCACTTTGGTCCTCTGAAGGTCAGTGGGGGGAAACATTATAGCTAATGACAGAATGTTGCATTTATTCTCTGATATTTGATATAAAATAATGTATAAACCATTATTCCTCTAAAACAATTATTCCTGGACGAAGAGTGGGTTTATATTTTCCATCTCTTAACTGCAAAGGTGTTTGAGGATATAAACCCAGTATAATTGCTATTTTGCTAATTCAAGAAATATATGGGCACAAGTTATATTCAAGAAAGTTCTCTACAGATTTATGAATCAGACCAAACGTTGAAATCTTATTGTCAAGGTGATTTAGCAAGAAATAAACTAATATTGTTGAGATGTAGGAGCTGCTACCTTTGTGCCTTGAAGAAACCACATGACTGGCAATGTATATAAATTGAAGAGCTCTTAGAGGTACTGGTTTTCTTAATCTGAAGTAGTTTTCAAAATTTAGCCTCATCTCGTATGATCACATACAGTCTATGGCTGAAATGTTTGGGACCTTGAAGTTGTGTTTATGAATGACAAGACCCTCATAGTGTTTCAAACCAACATCACACACCAGAAGTTCTTAAAAAACAAAGATTGGGATGTTTTTCCAATTTCATAGGTCTTCAATTTCTTTATTAAATATTTTGAAGTTTTTGGGGCCGGCGAGGTGGCGCTAGAGTTAAGGTGTCTGCCTTGCAAGCGCTAGCCAAGTTAAGATCCCCCGGCGTCCCATATGGTACCCCAAGCCAGGGGCAATTTCTTGGCCAGGAGTAACCCCTGAGCATCAAATGGGTGTGGCCCGAAAAACCAAAACAAACAAACAAAATATTTTGAAGTTTTTATGGTATAGTTCTCTCATCTCTTTTGTTAAATTTATTCCTAGGTCCTTGATGGTTTCTGGCACTATTTAAATTTGAGATAGACTTTTTGATCTTTTTCTCCTGTGAGTCATTGTTTATATAAAGGAATGCAACTGACTTTTGTGTATTGACTTTGTAGCCAGCCACTTTACTATATTAGTTTATTTTTTCTAGGATTTTTTGTTCTTGTTGACTCAGTCTTCAATGTATATCATCATGTCATCTGCAAATAGAGATCGTTTGGCTTCCTCTTTTCCAATTTGGATTCATTTGATTTCCTTCTCTTGACTGATTTACATTGCTAGTGTGAGGTCCTGGGTTGTGAACAAGGAGGGATGCAATTTGTATTTTGTGATCAAAGTGTATCTTAGACCTTCCTGTTAGAATAAATCCTAATTTTCTTTTCTTTGGAAGGAGGGAGAAGAGTAGGCTTGAGTAACACCCAGAATGCTCAGAGGCCACTTTTGGTTCAGTACTGGAGATAACTCCCTCAGTGTTCAGGCATCATACAGTGCCAGGAATCAAACCCAGACATCTAATATGCAAAATATGTGCTCAGGCCATTTGAGCTATCTTCCTGACCCCTAATTTATTTATTAATTGACTTATTTATTTAAATTAAAGAAGTTTTATTAAGGGCTAAAGAGATAGTACAGAGTTTAAAGTGTACCATGTTTTACATGTAGCTAATCTGGTTCTATCTCCAGCATGGCTGATTCTCCTGAGCACATTTAGACTAGGAGCAAATCCCTGTATCAAGCCAGGAGTGATTTAGAAACACAAAGAGGGAGGGAGGGACGGAGGAAGGGAGGGAGGGAGCGAGGGAGGGAAGGAAGGAAGGAAGGAAGCAAAAAGAAACTATTTAACAGAAAAGCAAAGCAAATACACTTTAGAGAATATGGACTTTTATAGGCTTTTTATCTCTTGAGAAAAATAAATTGACTTCTTGACACTTCAGTTTCTTTACTTTTTTGGGTTTTGGACCACACAATGAAGGTGCTCAGGGATTACTCCTGGTTCTATGTTTAGGGTTCACTCCTGGCAGGGTGAACCATAAGGGACCATATGGAATGCCAGAGATCAAATCAGGATTTGATACATGCAAGGCAAGCACACTACCTGCTGCACTATCTCTCTGGCCCCTCAATTTCTTATTGGTATACTAGGCCTTGTATGTCTCATGTTGTTACTTAAATTGTATATTACATATAAGATAATTTTGAATTTATAGTATGTATAGATGCATTTAATTACAACAGCATAGAAAAATTTACATAAAATTATATGTTGCAAAAATTAAAAATAACTGCCAGTAATCTTTGCATATGATGATACCTGAGGAGACTTTAGTATGTATTAAGGCATATACCATGCCTTATATTTCCTGATTATATAAAACAAACTATCAGTGCAATCACTATATTTAATTCCCATAGGATAATTAGAAACTCTGCATATTTTATTTTGTTTTGATTTGTTTTGGGGGGATTGGACTACACCCTGTGTGCTCATTGTAATATTACTTCAGCCACTTTGTATTTTTTATCTGAAATTTATTTAATGTAATTGCTATGATGGGCATGTTATCAAATTTATCAAGTGTTAGTTTTAATCTTTAAAACAAGTTTATAAGATAATAGTATTATCTCACTTCATTATTACATTATTGAACTGTTGAAATTCAAGAATGTGTGATTCTAAAATTTATAATATTTCAATTAATAACACTTTTCATGAATTCAGTGACCAGAATATGTAAGTAATAAATACTTAGTTACTGCATATGGATTACTCTTATAGCTATCTCCTTTGGGTAATATTTTATTTTAATCAGTGGTTGAGACATTCCAATCATCTTATATTAATATAATATAGAGAATTTAACAACACATGGAATCAATGGAATTGAATTTTAAAATTGATCAGATATAATAAAACTATTTTAATTTTAACAGGTAAAATGTTAATGCTTCCTTTAGCTAGAGATAGAACTATTATTGTACTGAATTATATAAAGATAACCCACCTATCCCATTAATCCTAATCTCTTGAAGGGATAAGAATTAGAATAACACAGTTAAAATAAGACATTAGACAATTACATTACAGAAGAGTATGGATGATCAAAAATATAACTTTTTTGGCCAGCATGATTTAACGAAGCTAGAGAATAAATATTTAAAAAGAATATGTACTTAGGGATGCAGCTCAGTGGTAGAACACATGCATTACATGTATGATATGAGTGTTGGTGGGGTAGAGATAGAGTGAGAGAGAGAAAAAGAGTGAGAGAGAACCTATAAGCCAAAGTACTGCCTGTTTAATATTGAATTGTAGGGGCTGAGTAAATGTTTTATAGGACTGGAGAGTATGCTCTGGGACTACATTGTTCCCATAATGTTGCTATAAGGAAAATGACCACCACACAAGGTCCCTTGGAAATATTAAGTGTGGCCCAAAACAAAAATAAAATAAATTGATGAAATAAACATTGAATTATGTACTCCAAAAAAAGAAATGGAAGTGCTAATCCCCTAATCATTGACGGCAATATTATTTAGAAATATATTCTTTGCAGATGTAATCAATTTGATTCCACTAGGGTGAGATTTACGCCAATATTGATTTTGCTATATAGGAGTAGGAGAAAAATTAGACAAGATGAGATCAGAACTATGGACCCCAGAGGACAATTTCTGAAAATGGGGCCAAGATATATACCCGAATATATAGAGGATAATCCTTTCAAACATCCTCCTACTTCCAGGCCTTGTATTAAGTCCAATTTAGAGTGCTCCACCCATCCACTAATACAGAGAATGTAAAAAGAAAATTTTTCCTATGCTTTTCACCTTTTTCTAGGCTTCATACTTAAGGATATACCCCATCCCCATAGTCTCTACCTTCCCTTTCATTTCTCAAATAGTATCTACTGAATTAGGCCCTCTGATCTTCAGTCCTCTGCTTTCAAACTTGACTACCTGAAAACAAAAACTTGCGTGCATTATAAAATATGACTAGTGTACTTAGAGGGAGTTGGACATTTCAGATAATTGCTGACATGAGAAAGCACAGATGCTTTAGAAAGGAGGAGAGATTATAATCACTAAAGGAATATCAGACATGGCAGGAAGAAAACATCTTTTCCTTCAAGAGGATTCAGAGGAAATAAATCCATATGAAGATACCGAATGCAAATCTTAAACTTCCAGAATATGGGTTGAAGTCATGAAGACTATGATACTTCTTTACCATAATCCTAGGAAACAAACACCCTATTTTAAAAATCTTTACTACAAAAACAAAATTCAGACAAACAAAAGTCACCAAAAAAACCCAAAAAACAAAACCCTTACACTTATCTTTTCATAGGCCATAGCGTATACAAACTTGTTTTAGACTGGAGAGTTGTGTGAAACTCTCAATTTTCACTCTGTAAATATCTTAACACGGGTATGTTCTCAATCTTGACAAAGATTGGAAGTGTGAATGAAAGATTTTTCACTGTTTTGTAAATCTGTGATAAAATGATTTTTTTGTCGTCAGTGATAAATATGATTTCTTCCCCCCTCATTGCTCTGTTGGCTTAAATATTGACAAATTAAGAGAAAGAAATATTGAACTACTAAGGCTATTAGAAATTTTGCCTGATTTATTTGATAATTTATTCAGGGTCTTGTTTTACTTGAATATATGACCCAAATCACAGCACATCATTAGAATACATCAGTTTAATAAAAAATAAATATGACAACAACAGAAACTTGAGATTAGGGACTGGAAAGACAATACAGCATACAGTAGTAAGGTGCCTACTTTGCCTGCAGTTGACCAGGGTTTGTTCCTTGACAATCTGGGTGTTCCCCAAAGCCTTGAGGAGTGATTCCCGAGGAAGACCAAATGTGATCCAAGAAAAACAAAAAGAAAATTTTAAGCATGAATAGCTTCTTTGTTATGTATTATGATGCAACAGATTATCCCCAAATTTAATGATTAAATCAACACACATTCTATTAGTTACTGAAAGTCAAGAATTAGAGTTTAATAGATTCCTCTGGAGTTAGGGTTAGGTTAAGACTTTACTCATCTAGATACTCAACTGAGAAGACTCTGAATCCTGCTTTATTTTAGTTCTTGGTACATTCAGTTCCTTTCAGGATATCAAATTGACTAATTAAATCTCATAAACTATTCTCTTAGTTCTTTGCCATGTGTACCTCTCCTTAGAGAGTATTTCATAATGTAACATTTTGTTTTATTTAGTGAGAAAACAACTGAGAGTATTAGCAATTGATAGATGGAGGCCAAAGAGATAATGCAATGGGTAGGGTGCTTGCTTCAATTGTGTTCAAACCAGGTGCAGTTCTCAAAACCATTTATGCTTTCCTGAGCCCAACCTGAGTACAGAGCTAGGAGGAATCCCTGAGCATCTCAAGTTGTGGCCCAAAAACCAATAATGAAGAGCTGTTGTGTGGTAGAAGTGCACAGTTTTGTAAATTGACCATACAAATGACATCAAATTACTTTTGTAATATTATACTATTTATAATGAAATAATATAAAAGCAAGTAGTACTAACATTTTTTCAAATGATAGAGATTATACATAGGTCTGAATAACAAAAAATTGTGATAATTAACAGCCACACTGAAAGCTGTCTCTCATATTATCCCATTAACTTTAAATGACTATATATCAATTTTTGTAATAATATATAATCAAAGCTTCTTTCTCATAAGCTGAAATAAACATGTATAATTTAATAAAATATTATAATAAATAATAAATTATTATAATGAAAAAGTCTTAGAGAATAAGAATTGCAAGTTCTTATTTTTGCAAATTCATATATCAAGGGGTAGAGAGAATTTAGTGGGTAAGGAGATAAATGTAATATATTGTTATATTATCATCTGCATAAATATTTTATACTGTGATGCTGCTGTCAACATAGATATATAGATTGAGAGAACAGAATTAAGAATCCAGAAATTAAACCATATGCATTTGACTTGACTTACTAGAACATAATTTTGTCCCTCTACCCTTCTAAATTTTTGGTTGGAACCCACCCTATGGTAAAAGACTAGCAATAGGGGAAAAACAAGTTTAATAATGTGTGTATATATTTTGTACCTGGAGAAAATCCAGAAAGTATTAAATAATTTACTGTATAGGCCCAAACTATCATCTTACAATCTTAAAGAATGAAAAGTAGGAGGGGAGGGAAAATTCAGTTGTGGGACATTACAGAAAAGGAGACACTTAAAAAATTTCCTTGTGGGACTGAAGAGCAATTTTGCATCAAGGAACACTGGACTTGACCTTCAGAAGCCTGTGGTACTCCAAATCATAGGTAGGACACCCCTCCCCAAAGGTTTAGTTGTTATGTATGTTTATGTCCCTTTTCACCATTGATAACCATTTCCTAGAGTTCATCATCCTCCTCTCCTTGGTACAGAAAGCAGTCTTACAAATGGAGACTTCCCTTATAAATGAAAGTTTCTTCCAAAAATGTAAATTTCACTTCACTTTCAAGACTTTTTTCTTGCTGCTTTACCCCTTTTTGTGATAGTGAGAAGTTTGTCACTCTGAAGAATGAAATCCACCATCTCTCAGCTTGTTGCCCATAAAAACACTTTCTTGACCCAGCATTAGGTTACAAGTTCAATTGGCCCTCAAGCAGAAGTGAGAGAGAAAAGAAATCCAAAATATATTAGTTATTTACAACTGATAAAATAAAACACAACACAATTTAATTTAAAATATTGTTCACAAACCAAGGAATTGTTCCATAAATGTAGTATGAATGACCAAAAAGCACGAAATTATGCCCAAAACTTACAGTGAAGGGAAGCAGAATATACCAGTACATCTATTCCCCAATGTCTCTTTGATCTAACGAATACTTTAGGTCAGGGGTCTCAAACTCTCAGCTCGCAGGCCGTTTGTGGCCCTCCATACAACATTTTGTGGCCCTGCCCTAGAAGAATCTTGTTTTGTTTTGTTTTGTTTTGTTTTAATTGTTTGGGTCAACCCCCCAATGTTCAAGGGTTACTACTGATTTTGCACTCAAGGATCACCCCGACTTTGCCTCCTGCAGCCCCCAAGTAAATTGAGTTTGAGACTACTGCTTTAGGTGGCTTATTTAAGAAACCATAAACAAGTGCTCTGGTTTCTCATACTCTCGGGTAGTACAAATAAGATTATTAAAATCTTCATTAGGGGATCTCCTCCATATGTCTTTCAATATAGCTGTTGTCCACACTCACTGCTGCAGGTTTTAGGACCAACCTCATTAGAAGTATCTGAGGAACACACAAGATTGGAGGTGAGCTGGAGGTGAGCTAGAGGTGAGCCGGAGGCTCCAGGAAGCTCTGCTTCATTCTGTGGCCTTGCACATCCCCAGGTCAATGAACCCTATCACAATGTGCAGAAAACATCACACCAGAGATGCTACAATGGGGAAAAATGCAGACCATCACCATGCATAGAGAATAAAGATGACAGCTTTGATGACCCACGAAGTGCCAACTATCTAGTTAGCCTCTCAGATAAGGAGTTTAGAGAAAAATTATGGAGGATCCTCATAAAACTCAAAGAAAGCATGGATAGAGCTGGATGAACCACAAATAAGAATCAGGAAAATATAAAAATAGAAATCAGAGAACTCCAAACTGAAATAACAAGGCTTAAAAACTTGATAGGCAAAACAAACACTTCACTTTAAAGCCTCTATTACAGAGTAACTGCAGCTGAGGGCAGAATTAGTGAGCTGAAGGATGAGGTGCATAACTACTCCATATAACAGAAGAGATTGGAAAAGACCCCTAAAGCAAATGATTAGACAATGTAAAAAATTATCAAAGAATATGAACAGATGAAAACAGAAGTCTTCGATAAACTCAACAGAAATAACATAAGAATCATTGGGATCCCAGAGACCTAGAAAGAAAATTCTCACAAAGAATCAATAGTTAAGGACATTATTGCAGAGAAACTTCTAGAGCTAGAGTCCATGAATCATATCCTTCATGCCCATAGAGTACCAGCTGAAAGAGATCTGAAAAAAAGCACCCAAAGACACATCCCAGTCACAGTGATGAAGCCCACGATAGGAATAGAATACTGAAAGTAGAAAGATCAAAAAAGGGAAATTACATTCAAAGAAGCATTCATAAGATTTACAGCAGACCTGTAACAAGAAATCCTCAAGGCCGGAAGGCAGTGGTGGGACACAGTGACAAAACTCAATGAAATGAAGACTTCACCTAGAATATTTCATCCAACCAGACACACTTTCAGGTTTGAAGAAAGTATACATAGCTTCATGGATAAACAAAATCTCAGAAAGTTTAGACTCAAAACCAGCCTTAAAAGAAAAACTGAAAGGTCTACTTTAAGATAAAACAGACCGAAAGACACACAAAACTCTTACACAAAGATGACACTATATCCCATGACAATTATCTCTCTCAAAGTCAGTGGACTAAATGCACTAGTTAAGAGACCTGCAGTAGTAAAATGGATCAAAAAGCTGAATCCAACATTTTGCTGCCTACAGGAAACACATCTGAATAATCAGAACAAACATAGATTCAAAATCAAAGGTTGGAAGACAAACATCCAAGCAAATAACTCCCTTAAAAAAGCTAGTGTAGCCATATTAATATCAGGTGACACAAACTTTAGATTTAAAAAATGTTATAAGGGACAAATAAACATTTTTAATAATTAAGGGATATGTACAACAGGAAGAAATCACACTCTGTAATATATACACATCAATGAGGGAACAGCAAAATATTTAACACAATTTTGACAAATTTGAAAAAAGACATCAATAGCAACACAATAATAGAGAGAGCCCTCAACACTGCCCTGTCACCCCTTAAAAGGTCAAATAGGATATATACTAGCTCTGAAAAGAGAAATGGAAGAAAATAAACTATTACATATATATTTTTTTTTCTTCTCCAGTGCACATGTGTCATTCTCCAAGATAGACCACATGCTGGCCCATAAAACATACATCCATAATATCAAGTGGATAGAAATTGTACAAACTCCCTTCTCAGATCATAATGCACTGAAATTAGAAGTGATCTACAACCACATACAGAGAAAAAATTAAGACCTGGAAATTGAACAGCTTACTACAGAACAATCAATGATCAGAGATGAAATCAAAGAGGAAATCAAAAGATTCCTATAAACCAGGGGTCTCAAACTCACAGCCTGCGAGCCATTTGCGGCCCTCCGTACAACATTTTGTGGCCCTGCCCTAGAGGAATCTATTTTTGTCTTGTTTTGTTTTGTTTTAGTTGTTTAGGTCACACCCCCCAATGTTCAAGGCTTACTACTGACTTTGCACTCAAGGATCACCCCGAGTTTGTCTCCTGCGGCCTCCAGGTAAATTGAGTTTGAGACCCCTGCTATAAACAAATGTGAATAAAGGTACTAATTATCAGAATGTATTGGACATAGCAAAAGTAGTACTAAGAGGAAAATCGATAGTTTTACAAGCATACATCAGGATGGAAGAAGGGGCCTACATGAATAACTTTATGACACAAATTAGAAAAATAGAAACAAAATGATCAGCAAAATGAACCAAAAATAGGGAGGAAGAAAGAAATAACAAAGGCTTTCAGAAGAAATTAATGAAGTGGAAATCCAAAGAACAATTCAAAAGATCAATGAAAGCAAAAATAACTTCTTTAAAAACATAACATAAACAACTAGGAAAATGCACAAATAAATGGAGAGAGATAAACTGAATTAGAAATGAAAATGAGGAGATAACTACAGATACTACAGAGATTCAAAGGGTAATCAGAGACTAATTTAAGAAACTCTATGCCACAAAACATAAGGATCTGGAGGAAATGGATACATTCTTGGATTCTTACACTCTTCCAAGGTTGAATCAGATGATCTAGCATATCTAATCAGACTCATCACTATTGAGCAAATTAAAATAGTGATCAAAAGTCTTCCCAAAACAAAAACCCACTACCACCTGGATTCACTAACAAATTCTTTCAAACCTTTCAACAGACCTCTACCAATTATTTTCAAGCTCTTCCAGGAAATTGAAGAAACAGAGACACTCCCAAATAGTTTTTACAAAGCTAATATCACCCTGATAACAAAAATCAGACAGAGATGCTGCAGAAAAGAAAACTACAAACCAAAATCACTGGTGAAAACAAATGCAAAGCTCCTGAACAATAGTCTAGCAAAGAGGATCCAATGCCTCATCAAGAAGGTCATACATCATTACCAAGTAGTTACATAAAACCATAGACAGAAGAAATCTTAGAAAACCAGTAGATGCTTTCCTTTTCTAAGTGATATTTCCATTTCTAAAGAAAAGCTGCATTTGTAAAAGTATCTCCAGGTAAAAAAACTTAATAAAATTCTCAAAATCTCAGAAAAAGCAGAATTGGAATTAAATCTTCATAACAATCAAACTCTCAATGAACATGCATTGCCTGACAGTTTAATATAGCCAAGATGTTGATCAACTCCAATATATTTAACCTCTGACTAAATGTAATGTTTAAGGTTGTATTTGTTTGGGCTATTTCTTGAAGCTTTCTTAGTCTTCCCATTGTATAAAAGCTTTTGTTTTCTCAAATAAACCTGTCTTCAGCTACAGCGTAAAAGATTTTATCTAAGAATCTAGAAAGATGAAGGAGAAATTATTTTTATCACATATATTACAGAAGGAAGCCAACTGTAATCTGGCCAGGTGTAAGTCTAGGAAAATAATGTAAACCAGGAGGAGAGTTTTGAACTGGCCAGACTATGTGGAGCCTTGAATTGCAGTCACATGGCATCAAGACCAGTAAGGAAATATATTTTGAAAAACTGAAAAACAGTGTATGTCACAATCTGACCAGAATATCCTAATGTCTACCTATGCTTCTATATATTTGCTTTGCTTTAAGTAATCAATGATTATGGGACTAGAAAACCCAAGCAAATTGTGTTTAAATTGACAGCTTTCCCTTTGTTTAAGGTTCCAAGTCTGACTTGCCAGCCTTTAGAGCTGAGCTGAGTATAAATCTATCTCTGTTCTCCTCTGTGTGCATCTTCTATTCTGTGTGGTGGAAAGAAACTTAACAAATGAGCAGTGAGCAAGAAGGTAGTAGCCGTAACAGAATGACTAGTATGTCCCTTCTATTTTGACTTGCCTGCCTCTCACTGGGAAAGTGTGAAGGGAAGTTATGGTTGGTTAAAAAATCAAGAACATTTGCAAAGGATGGATATTTTCATTCACCAGCTCCACCAAACTAATCATCAGGCCACACCATCAGGTCTTAATCTTCCTGGCATGGAAACTGAGTTTTCAGAAGCTATAACCTCAGGAAAGGACTAGAGTTGACTGCAAAAATCTTAGTCCTGACCTCTGCCCTGGTTTCCTTTCTTCAACATATATAAACTCAAAATAAGAATTAGAAGAATATATAAATGTTGAAATAAAGAAATTTCATTAGCAGAGCTAGAAAAGAGAATATGCTCAAGAGAATACAAGGGATAAGGGATATATTACAGAGATTGAGAAATGTGCCCAACCCTGTTTAATCCCAGCACTACAAGGCCCCTAGAACATCAAAAAGTTTGGTTTTGGAGGCCCCAAGTGCTGCTGGGTGTGGCCCTGGTGGTCCTGCACCTGTCAGGACATGAGCAGCACATCATCCTTGAGTTCATTTTTTAAAATAATATCTTTATTTAAGCATCATGATTACAAACGTGATTGTAGTCAGTCAGTCATAAAAAGCACACCTCCCTTCACCAGTGCAACATTCCCACTTCCAATGTTCCGAATCTCCCTTCTCCCACATTCCCTGCCTATATTTGAGACAGGCATTTTACAGTTCTCACTCATTAACATTGTCATGGTAGTTGTTAGTGTAGTTATCTAACTGCACTCACCATTCTTTATCCTGACCTTCATATTGTGAGCTGGTCCTTCCGCCCTTATCTCTGGGCATTATTAAAATAATATCTCTTATTTTTCCTAAATCCCATAGATGAGTGAGACTATTCTGTGTGTTTCTCTCTCCCTCTGACTTATTTCACTCAGCATAATAGTTAACATGTCCATCCATGTATAAGAAAATTGCATTATTTTATCTCTCTTGATGGCTGCATAATAGTTCATTGTTTATATGTACCACAGTTTCTTTAGCCATTCATCTGTTGAAGGGCATCTTGGTTGTTTCCAGAGTCTGGCTATTGTAAATAGTGCTGCAATGAATACAAGTGTGAGGAAGGAATTTTTGAATTGTATTTTTGTGTTCCTAGGGTGTATCCTAGGAGTGGAATAACTGGATCATATAGGAGCTCAATGTACAGTTTTTTGAGGAAACTCCATATTGTTTTCCATAACGGCTGGACTAGACTACATTCCCAACAGCAGTGAATCAGAGTTCCTTTCTCTCCACATCCCTGCCAGCACTGATTGTTCTTGTCTTTTTTTTTTTTTTTTGGTGATGTGTGAGCTGGTACCTCATTGTTTTGATTTGCATCTCCCTAATAATTAGTGATGTGGAACATTTTTTCATGTATCTTTTGGCCATTTGTATTTCTTCTTTGAGAAAGTGTCTGTTCATTTCTTATCCATATTTTTGATGGGGCTCTATGTGTTTTCTTATTAAGTTCTGTCAGTACCTTGTATTTTTTAGATATTACCCCCTGTGTGATGAGTATTGGGTGAACAGCTTCTTTCATTCTGTGGATGGCTTTTGTATCATAGGCACTACTTCCTGTGAGGTGCAGAATTTTCTCAGCTTAATATAGTCCCATCTGTTTATCTCTGCTTTCACTTGTTTGGAGAGTTCTGTTTCCTCCTTGAGGATGCCTTTAATCTCAATGTCATGAAAGCCTCTTCAAGAAGTGGTGTTGAGGCAACTGGTCAGCCACTTGCAAAAGAGAGAACTCAGACCTCCACCTAACACCATGCACAAATGTCAAATGCAAATGAATTAAAGACCTTAATATCAGACCAGAAACCTGGAGCTCTTGAATTGCACTGCAGGCATGTATGGCTAAGTGTCACTAGGAATGGTCCTCAGATTCCTTAAGCACTTTTTTTGGAGTCTTCCCTCTCCCAAATAATAAGGAAAAAGAGAATGTTTACTTCATTATAGAGAGAAGATAAAATAAATTCATAAAATAAAATATTCAATAAATTTATTCATATGTTACAATATATATTAAAATTATATACCAAATATATTTTAAAAAGTCATAAAATAAATATTCATAAAATAAAAAAGTTACATACCCCAAGTTGGGTTACTGGTGATTGCAGAGTGGGTTTAACCCAATTTGCCTTGTAAGTCAGTTTTATTGCCTTTTTACAAACAGCCCTGGTTTAGGGACCTTTCTAAGTAGATGAAGCTTTTTAAGTCTTCAGCCTGTGGCTGGTGTAAGTCCTTTTCAGACCACATCTTCATTTTATTTCTTTCTGAATTCATTGCCAAGGACTTTCTATCAAAATATCTCCTAGTTCTTTTGGGATATATTTACAAGCTGAGAATGAGTTTCTCTTGACAATATGAAGAATTAAGTTTAACCAATATTGGTTCTAATAGATTAAAAAACTTACTACAATACTACAACTATCTAGAAAACGCAATCCAGACCTTAGGCTAGGCATATTGATAGGCTACTGGGATAAAATTCAGAGTCAAAGGTAAGTCACAGCATTAAAATTTGCTAATCTGAATCAAATCAGGGAATTATATCCAGGATATTTGCTTTCACTTCTATAAGGACTCCAAAACTAATAAATAAACAGAAAAAGCAATTGATTATGGCCAAAGATTTGAATAAAAAATTCACCCAAGAAGATACACCATGGACATAAGGACATATGTACATAAAATATGGAGTGGCTAATATAATAAACTAGATTTCAGTGAATAGGTCATTTAAGTATACACTTATTATAAGATGCTTTATGTTACTATAGGTTGCACCTCAAAAATGTTGTAATTACAATTCTGTTAATATCTATAGGAGCCTCAGAAGAAAAATGAGAGAATGCTGAATCTCAGAAATGTGTTTGTAATGAAACTCATTTATATCTACTACTTACTACTTTACTTTTAGCATTAGTATAATAGTTATGCATTTTCACTTCAATATTCATTTATTTTTTAAAAGCTATAACACACAATACAATTTTATTATAACTTAGATTTTTATTAAAGTGGAATTCATACGACATTGAATAAAAGTAATGGAGGTTATATATCAGTAACAGCACATATATTTTAATGACATAGAAAATCTGAAATTTTGCAGGTTTTGTAACTGAACATTTTCTATATTGACTTCCTATAGTAGGTTGTGAGATGTTAACATATGTGGCTCTGATTAGCAGTAAAATTTGATTTAGGAGGTTGGGCATTATATAACCATAATTCCACATTATTTAGATTTATATATGGTAAGAGATTAAATTAAAATTTGGGTAATTCTAAGATTAACCTGTATTTTTATGATGTGATCAGCTTTATCAACTTATTTGGGTACTCTAGCTTTTTTTTTGTTTGTTTTTGGCTTCTTGGCAAAACCCGGTGATGCTCAGGGGTTGCCTCTGGCTTGGGAAACCATATGGGACTCTGGAGGATTGAACCGTTGTCCATCCTAGGTCAGCCACGTGCAAGGCAAACGCCCTACTGCTGCACCTTTGCTCTGGTCCCTCTAGCTTTCTAACTATTGGAGGGCATATCTGGAGAATTGATAAAGATGACACTGCAAAAATGGACTTATTTATGAGTATATGTGTCCTGGACTATTGTATGAAAATGATGCCAGTGGAGGTCTCCGGGTGACTAATGTGAAGTGTTTGGGAGAAGGCATTATAAGGAAATATGCTACTTCTTCTCTATCCCCCTCTGCCATTCTGGGAAGTGAGAGAGTGAGTTGAGGGCTTCTTAAAAGGCAGAGAGACAGCTTCGGTACAGACCCAGCAAGATTTGGAAAAATCCACATCTTAAGAGAGGAGATGCAGGACACAGCACACGTGCTCCTCTCCTTTGTTCTAAATTAACTTTCATAGAGTTTCATCCAACTTGCCTCACATGGTGCTCCACACCTACCCTAGTAACTGTCCAATTGCTAGGATGGTTGCCAGGGAAAGGGTTGGGGTAGTTGATGGTCTTCTTTGATATTTCTTTTGTGAGTCAGGATAGCTTCCCTTATAGGAGTTGTACCTTGAACAGAGACAATTTCCAGATGGAAGTCAAAATTTGAGCCGCCCAAAATCAGGGTAAAAGTGATTTAGGTGACAAATCTGACAGGATATCTTATTTTGGGTATATTCAGAAACAGCTTAAAGGGAACAACTTAGAGATTGTAAGATAGCCTCTCCACATCACAAAAGCAATTTGACCTCAAAAGGGGCACTTCCCAGATGGTTTATAAATAAGAGATAAGGAAAACACCCTGGAAGCCATTATCCTGGGAACGGGCTTTCCTACAAGTCTGACAACTCTCACAAGTATAAGGGTACCTCATAAATTGAATGCTGTGTCAATACCTTATCAGGATGTCTCTAACCCTGTTTAATTGTCTATAAATTAGGAATGCAGTTTTGTATTCTTGCCTTTGTGTAGAAGGCATAAGTGTATGCTAGAAAAAAACTGTCTGGGGCCTCGATGTCTCTTTGGCCCCGGGTCCTCAGTAAAAGCTTTTTAATTAACTTCTTTAACTATCATTCTTTGGAGACTAACACTTTCCTGGCCTTTGTCCTGCTGGAGCCTCTATGGTAGGGGGTCTAGCCTTCTTTCTCCAAGCCTGCAGTGGCACCTGGTGAGCCCCTTATCAATGATTTAGTAATTCCTCCAAATCCTGTCTCTTATTTTATTATATTCCAGGAACTCAATATTTTGGAGGTGTTCCTTCCAACATGCCTGCCTTCCCACTTCTAAAGATTTTTATATAAAAAATCCAGATTATCATAAAATTATAGCTATGGAACCCCAAATGGTCTAAGTCCAGGACTCACTTTACTTTCTCACGGGTTCCCATGTAGGTCTTCCTCAGTCTGTACTGGTGTCTTGTTGATTCTATCCCTCTAGAAATCTACTACTGTTCTCTGGTTTACCACTGATGCTTTGTGACTTGTCACTGGGATGCCAAGGCCTACCTTGTGAGACCAGTAAATCACTTTGCGTTTCCTTTGTTCTCTATTCACACTCAAGTGGGTGAAAACTGTTACTTTCCTATCATCTTACCAGCCAGAAGGGAAAAGAAAACTGCTGTTGATCCATCAGCCCAAGCAAAGAGGAAGTTACCTGGTCAAAGCCCCTTTTATATCTTACTATTTTCCCTTTCTGCCACTTCATTATCTATTTTGATAGGCTACCTTTCCAGTGGACAAGATTTAAAAGGACCAATTAAATTATTATAGTATTTGATGCCCCATCCTTCCCTCCAATTTCACTACTAACCAAGGTTGAATAAGTGTTTTGTTGGCGGTTTGGATGATGATAGAATCAATGTCCTCAAATAGCCTTATTTCTTGTATGTGAGAATTATTTTGAGGGGTGAGATGTATTCAGCAAGGGTCATAGTTGATGGTGTATAAGGAATATTCCAGGCTCTTGTTCAGCAGCCACTCCCACCAGTGCTCAGGGCACAATATGTGGTGTCAGGGATGGAACATGGTTTGGTTGCATACAGGCAGGGCTTTAATCTCTCCTGTCCACAAGAGGCTTTTATAGAGAAAAGAGAACAGGAAGGCAAGGTTTTTGTTTTGTTTTTAGAAAGAGTGGGTTGCAGACCAGTGGGCAAAAGAATGAGCAAATTTTCTTCAGGGCTGGTTCTCCACGGCACATGCCATCTTAACTGCAAACATCTTACCTGCAAACATAATAAACACAGAAAGAGCTAAGCTTTAGGAGCAAAACAATATAAGAACTGCCGACTTATTTTCAGTTGTCCTTGCCTAGACAAGGTCTATGTTTTCTAATATTAATTTTTAGGCTAGTGCCAATATTGTACAATAATGGCTTTTTTGGGGCTATTTTACTTTATTCTTTGAATCTCAGATGAGTATTCATAACCACTACGGATAGTTCTAATAGAGAAGGTTACTAATTTTCAATCCAGTTAAACTTTTACATCAAAATGAAAGAATTTTACTACAGAAAAAGGGCCAGTAGTATGTCCCTTTAGTGGTTGTATTCTTTAACATCTATGTGGTTTTATTCCATCTCTTTTTCATTATAGTTGCTAATACAAAAGGATCATAAAATCAGTTTTATTAGAACATGTAGAACTCGATTACATCTTGTATGCTGTTAAAAATTTATTCCAAGAAATATATAGATCTAATTGGTTGTATAAAATGACTCATTAATTAAATAGTATCCCATCCAACAAGTAGAAAGATGTTGCAGGAAACTGTACAAAATGGAAGGTTCTCATAGTCAGAAACAGTGTAAGCATGGTAATTAGCAAAAAAAAGAAATATTATTTTAATAAAGCCACCTTTTTTCAAGGAATGGCAGAAAATGTCTTTAAAATTTAGATTATTTTAGTACTACTAACTAGCAGACTTCAGACTGATCAACTACAAATTCACTTTGGGGATAGGTTAAAACTGAAAAGCTCACGTATTTAGTATTTCTAAGAACCAGTCATAGATGATTCTGTTTTAGATTCTGTTTTAGATCTGTATATTTTATTAATACAAATTATTTAAAATTTTCACATATTAGCTTGAGAATTTTATCTTGCTCATCATATAACTTTATCTTTCTAATTTTGTCTACATTAAGAGTTATTATGTCTCTGCAATTCCATGAAAACATACAAAGACACACACATTTAAGTAGACAATATTACAGACTTGACCTTAAGGATGTTATATAGCTGCTTCATTATAAATTCTTTATCATTTGAATTATTGTCTTGAACCACAAATATTCTTAGTACTCATGACTTAAATTCTAGAATTGAACCACTTTAAATCATTTTATATCTGCATTCACTCCTCTCTATATAAGAAATTATTTAAAACACAATGAGTTTTTCCCCCAACTCCACCTCCCACTAAAGAAGAGATGATTCAAACTACTTCTATTTTTCTTTTCTTATGGTAGATTTATTTTTCTGATCACTTTCTACCTTAGTACAGTGTTTAAGTTTGTCATGCTTTTTCTCCCATCAAGAGTTTTTTAGGATTCATTTTATATAACACAGAAATACACATGAAAGGTGTGTCTAAACAGTCCTTTCTGCATAAAAACAAGAGACTTGTTTAAAGATTGCAAATAATTGGAAGGCCCTAGGTTTCATCCCTGAGCAAAAAATATGTTGGTTTTTTTTGTTTTTTGGGCCACACTGGGTTTCCTCTCTGCTCTGCACTTAGAAATCGCTCTTGGCAGACATGGCGGACCATATGGGATACCAGGGATCGAACTTGGGTCCATCCAGGGTCAGTCACGTGCAAGGCAAATGCACTATTGCTGTGCTATCACTCTGGCCCCCACAAAAGATTTTTAAATATACTTCAAAGTATGTTGGAACCCAGGTCCTCAAACAGATATGTATATAATGTTATATATTTGTATATATACAACACTTACTGGTAATTGGAATTATTTTATGCAATGTGAAATTTATTTACATGATATACTATTTATTTGTCATAACCCTGGAAATGATGAATTCCTGTTTTCTGGGGGGTGTTACATTTTCTGATCTTCTCAAGATAGTAGAATAAAGTTTTACAAATTTTAAATAAAAGAGGATTTGAAAAGCTCTAGAAAAGGATTTGAATTTAATCTGAAAAAGCAAAAATCATTGGAAAGATTTGAATTTTCACTGATTTCAGCTAGAACATTATAAGAAGTGTATAAACACTTTATATCTCTCAGAATCCTTATTTATTTTGCTGTCCCTGAAGATGAACAAATTTTAATACTCCAATTATGTTTAAAATTCTTAATACCTTGCTAATATACAATGCTACAATATTCATTATCAAAAAAACAATAGAGATAATATTTAACCAATATGCCAAAGTCTTTATCCTTTAAATGGCATTGATTTGTAATAACAAATGCCTGAAATACCTGCTTGAATTTCTCAGTCCTCATTATAGAGTATTCAGCAGTACATCTAAATTCAGGAAGGCCATGTATTCTTGACTGTACATCCCCTATATATCTTCAGTTTTGACTGAGATCAATTCATTTGACACAGAAAATCACTTTTAAAAATAGAAACAAGTGAGAAGCCAAAAGGCAAAAAGGAAACTATTAATATATTAAAAGTAATATATTAAAATATATTCAAATGACAAAAATATAGTCAAATGATAAAAAGTAGGCTACAGCTACCACTTTACACTTAAACTAAAACCCATCAGAGTAGCATTCTCCTTCATGCTTTAAGTATATTTAAACAAAACCTAAGAAGACAAAATTCAAGTAGAATATATCTAAAGGACTTCATTTTATATTAAATTATGTGATTTGAAGGGTGATAATTTAATTCAAGTATTATATGTATTTAGTATTATTCAAATTAATCAGCTTTTCTGTCTCATTATCAATTTCACAGTATTTTACAATATAAAGTTAAAATATTCATATATTTATTACTTGAAAAACCTTTTTGATCATGACTTATATTAAGTCCTATCTTGTATATCTTCGCATGTTTTATTCTATGCATAGAAATGGTTTACTCTGTTTGATATAGCATGCTGTTATTTATGTGATTTTTGCATTTTTATATTTTTAAACTAAAAATGTTATTTTAAAATGACAAAAATATTTAAAGCAAACATTTAAGTAAAGATATTTAGGTTAATGTAATGTTTAAATTTCTTACCCAAAAGCAATTTCTTTATCACACATGATATCTGAAATTTTGTGCTATTGAATTGATAAAAATACACATGTATACAATGAAGTCATAAACATATATGTAAATTAAAATTAGATAATTTGAACTTACTCTTTGTATTACAAGGACAGGCTTGAAACAAATGAGACTACTTTAAATGTAGAATGTCAATGTTTAAGTAACAAATTATGGCATGTATCTCATGACATAAAGAAAAGAATTTACAATATTAATAAGATTAACCAGACATGCAAGTTAATATAATGACTCACAGTCAAAGGAAGTTTCCCTCCACAATTTCTCCTCAAGTTTTCCCTAGACCTTTCTGTAAATCCTTAAAATACTTTCATGTATCTTATAAAGGTGGGTTCTCAAAGTACCAACAATATGTAATATTGTTGTATATTATATACAATATTTATATCATATATAATATATGTATATTATATTGTATATTAATATACCTACATAAGTATATTAAAATTATATTTTCCTGGTATTTTTTGTTATTGAATATCTCTTGTGACTTGACTGTGCCAATATTTTTATTTCATTTACTTAAAAAATGTTAAGATACCATATCAAAATGTAGTTTTGAACAAAAATACAGAGGACACTGTCAAGTACTTTATATAAATAAGGTAATAAGTTCATTCTCATGGAAACTAAAAAATATTTATCTTTCCTAAACACTAAATTTTTGAAATTACATTGAAACCATTGACTTACCTATTAAATACAGAAAATTTTTTGGCTTTCTATTTTTCCCTCATATTCAAATTTTATTTCCTTTTTTTTTTGCGGGGGGGGGGAGTCCACACCCAGCAGTGCTCAGGGGTTACTTCTGGCTCTGAGCTCAGAAATCACTCCTGGCAGGCTTGATGGATCATCTGGGATACTTGGAATTGAACCCAGGACATCTCAGGTTGGCCATGTGCAAGGCAAATGCACCACTGGTGTGCTATCACTCTGGCCCCGTCACCAAAGTTTCAAATAGTGTCATACTTATCATCACAAACTGAAAGAATTGCTGCATTTCAACAAATTTTTGTCCAATTTTCCATGTTATATCTGGGAGAAGGGAAAGTAGGGATCATTTAGAAGAAAATAATTCAAGTTTCCAAAATTTACTTATATCTAGCATATGCCCAGAAATGTGAGACATGGAAACAATAAAATGAATAACATGCTTATAGAAAATCATTTTTCCTGAATTAAGTTATTGAAAATATTTTAGAATGAAAATGCTTGTCTCATAAAGATAAGTATATATCAACTCTTTGCTAGATAGTCATGCCAGAAAGCAGAAGTAAATAAATAGTATTAAGATAACTATCAGTGATGATTTCAATATTGCCATCTTAAGAAATTGACTCATTATTTTTAAAGCATTTAAATTCAATAGATAAAAATGAAATATTTCTCTTCCTCTTCCTTCACTTTTGCCATTTTCTGTTCATTAAAAGTCACTAGATTTCATCCAATACACAAAGGAAGGTGGTTATGCAAAAGTCTAAACACCAGGAAGAAGTATCATTTGAAGTCATTATAGAAAATACTTACTATACTACAGGTATGAAGCCATAAGGGCAAAAGAAAATATGAAAGGTTTTTGAAAAGAATTGATTAGTCTAATGGCAGTTATAATTTAGCTAGTAATTTAGTTAGTAATTGCTAAAGAATGATATGACTTCTTCCTCAAAAACATATATAAGTACTAAGATTTCTTTTCATCTTACTTTATTAACTTTATTTTCTCTGTACCTAAATCTTTTAATGCCACATTTAAAAGAAGAAATTGTGTTTTAAAAGTTAAGGTAAAGTAAAAAAAAAGTTAAGGTAAAGTAAATGTGAATGAGATTTTGCAGAATAGTTTGACTATCTTACTTCTAAGAATGATAATATAATTTTTTTACTTGTGAAAAGACCTTACAACTCATTAGCTTATGAATTATGTGTCTTCCACACAAAGATAGCAAATGTGATCCTAACTCTTCATGGGTGAGACACCCTATATTTATTTCTCTCAAAATTAAGTAGAGTTTCTTCAGATATTTCATTACTTGGGAAATTAGATGGCTCAAGCAAAAACCAGCTTTCTCTTCTTAGCAGCAAAATATAAAAAGGAATTTATTAATGCATGAATCCACTTTCAAGCTTATATATGCTTTAATAACAAGAAAAGAAAATTTAAATTTTCAAGATGATTTTTAATTTTATATCTCCCCCATAATTACAAGTGCTAGTGTTCAAAGACAGGGTGTATGTGAACACTCTATTTCACTTCAAATTTGTCTTAACCTGGAGGTAAATGGTTAACAATAAAGTGCTTTATTGTTACTGAGGAAAAAAACTATCTTTCCAGATGTCAAATCTAAAAATAACCATTCCCCAAGTAAAATAAATGATAAAGCAAAATTGGACACATGAGACTAGAGATTCATTGAAAATCAGTTGAGAGGGAATTCCATTAAATCCATAAAAACATTTCAACTAGGCGCATACACCTATTTGATTAACTTAACAGTATACATTCTAGGCCTTTATGCTCTAAAATAACTGAAAGGCTAGTTGTAGAAATCTTGAAGTTTAAAATCTGGAGCATTTGTAAGGCTTGTTACTTATTTTTCAATTATAGCAAATAGGTTCATTTAGTGTTGCTTATTGCTAAAAGCCCATTGATTATTCTCCTCCCCTTACACTATCTGACTGAAAAAATATAGTGTCTTCAGGTTCTAGTGGCAAAATGCATTGAGTAACTTTTAGAGAGTAAGAGCTTGAAGGGGTACATGAGATCAACAGGAGAGTTAAAGGTGAATCCCTGCATAAAAAGACATAAAAATTAAGCACTGGACTGGGGATATGACTTGGTGGGAAAGTGCATACACTGAGTTCTATCCACAGCAAAGGAAGATAAAAAGATAAAAAGTCAAATTCCAACGAGTAGGGGCCAGGGCGGTGGCTCAAATGGTAGAGCATCTGCCTTGCACACGTTAGCCTAGGGTGGACCTCCGTTCTATCTCCCAGCTTCCCATATGGTCCCCCAACCCAGGAGCTATTTCTGAGTGCATAGCCAGGAGTAACCCCTGACAATCACCGAGTATGACCCAAAACCCCTCCCCCAAATCCAGCTGGTAGGAAAATAGCTAAAAAAATAAAACAAAACTGGGTTAAATGTTTTGTTTGAAGGAGCACCAGGTTGGGTTACTGTCATCTCATACTGTCAGAAGTGGCCCCCAAAGTAAAAACAGTTCAAGCAAAGGACCAAAAGAAAAACAAAACAATGAAGTGCAGAAGCACTGAAAATAAGCTTTCTTCTCTCTTTTATTTTTCTTTTCATTTTGTCTGGAATCATATCTATCAGTTTTAGAATAAAGTAATACAAATATCAGACTTCACCAGACCAATGAATTACCATGCTGTTTTAGGTCTAGTCAAAGGAAGCAGGAAGTTATATAGTCTTTTAATGTTCTTGCAGCTAATTTTTCAAGAGTGAAAGCTAGAGGAATTGGGAAACCAAATTCCAGGTCTTGTTCATTATTAATGCCTGAAAATTCAGTTAAGAAAGAAAAAATGCATTTTGCTATTTTCAGTGAGTTAACTATATTCAGCTCATCCTGGGGTATTTCAGACAGGGGAATTAAAAAGAAGAAAATTCTTAATTTTGGCACTCAGAGCTCAGGGAACAGTTTTCTCTGTTTATAACAGTTACCGAGTTTGGCCAGAATCAAACAAGAGGCAAACCTGAAAACAAAATTTTAAAAGCATTGCTGAGAGCTATTCTAACAAAGTCTTTCAGTAAGGGATGTAGAAAGTCTTTCTCAAATACAGGCAGGGGATTGGGGAGGGAGGAAATGGGGGCATTGTTGGTAGGAATGCTGCACGGGTGAAAGGGGGTGTTCTTTATATGACTGAAACCCAACTACAATTATGTTTGTGATCATGGTGTTTAAATAAAGATATTATTAAAAATAAATTAAAGTAGAAAAAGTGGAGAGGACTGAGGAAAGGAGAACAAGAAGGGGAGGGCAAGGAGAGGGGATAGAGGGGGAGGAGATGGAATAAAGGAAGAGGCAGAGGAGGAAGAGGCAGAGGAAGGAGAGTAGAAAAAGAAAAAAATAATAATAAAGGAAAAGGGGACGAGAACAAGAGGAGGAGATGGTATTAGGAAGAAGAGGATGAAGCTAGGAAGGTAGAAGAATGGGTAAAGGAGAGGAGGAGTAGGAAGAGGATAGCAATAAAAACAACACATTTGGGGCCATTTTCTTTATATTTGGAAGGTGGGGTGAAAATGGTTATAGGTTAGGAAATGAGTGTCTATAGTTTAGAGACAAGCTCTGTGTCTGGGAGACTTTATTCCTACTTGGAGATTATGGGGTGAGGAGTAGTCTAGTTTGGGTAAGGGTCACTGAATGGGGGACTGAGACATTATTGGAGGGAAGAAGAGTAGGGAAGAAGAGAAGACTGGTGGGGGGAAGGAATACTGGTGAGGGTAAGGGGATACTGGTGAGGGGAAGTGCTCCCTGCTGGGGGGAAGAGGACATTGTTGGGGGAATGAGACATTGTTGGGGAAAAGGGGATACTGGTTAAGGGAAGGGGTCACTCTTGGGGGAAGAGGTCATTGGTGGGAAAGACATTGCTGGAGGAAAAGCGATACTGGTGGGAGAAAGGGTCACTGATTCAGGAACTGGAGTTGGAATATAGGCTGACTAAGACTCAACTTAGCAGTAACTTAAATCAGTCATTCAATTTTTTAAATGGGAAGGAATTTTAATGAAAATAATTTAACAGAAGAATATGATGACCTGTGGTACAGAAATGAAAGTATAGAGGGTAGGTTGTTTACCATATATGCAGGTTCACCTTGGTTCATATCCCAGAATCCCATAAGATCTCTGTAACACAGGTAAAAGTGATCCTTGAGCAAGAGTTAGCCCTAAGTGTGAAGCCTAGAGCAGAAGGGACTCAATTTTGTCAACCTAAAGTTAAGTTTCCATTTAAGGCTAAAAAGTTTCCATTTAAAGACTAAGTTACTATCACAACAATAATGATGCAGATCCCAAGCTTTTCTTTAGCCTAAAAAATTTAATTCATTTATAAATAGCCTCCAAAGACTCCTGTAGAGCACCACCATGCCATAGACATAAAAAAGAATGAAAAGATTAATCTTCATATCATATCATGGTACTCTATTGTGATATTCTGAATTGTATGTCTCTCAGTCTTAATTTGCCCAAAGTGAATTGATCTTCCCCTCAAAACTCACCCATATTTCTAATTGAATAATATAAAAAGTTGGTAATTATTTTTATTTTGCTTGCCCTCACCTCATTCAAATCAATTAGAAAATTTTGTTGATTAAAATAGTTGAATGTCTCTTGAATTTACTAATTTCTCCTCCCATTCATTGTCAATTAATTATAATTAAAGAATAAATAAATAAGATAAATAAAAATAAATAAATTAATTAATAATAAATAAATATAAATAAAATAGTTGAATGTCTCTTGAATTTACTAATTTCTTCTCCAATTCATTGTTAAAATTGTAGTTCAGATTACAGAAATCTCCAAATTCTTTTTAGAAAATTCTTTATTATGATCCCTGTATCACATATTTCTCCATTTTCCAGATGAAAGTAGTAAAGAATTCTGTTATATATATATGTATACATATACATGTATACATGTTTACATGAGTTTACATGATTTTCATGACTTAGAACTTATGTTGCTTGTTTTTCTTGTCCTCTCACCACCTCCTCCCCAACACATCTCTAATCCATTTTAGACTTCAAGATAAAACTTAATCATAATTTTGTCTGGTAAGATTTTTTTTGTTACATTTAGAATGTCTGATGTGGGGGCCGGGCGGTGGCGCTAAAGGTAAGGTGCCTGCCTTACCTGCGCTAGCCTAGGATGGACCGCGGTTCGATCCCCCGGTGTCCCATATGGTCCCCCAAGCCAGGAGCAACTTCTGAGCACATAGCCAGGAGTAACCCCTGAGCGTTACCGGGTGTGGCCCAAAAACCAAAAAAAAAAAAAAAAAAGAATGTCTGATGTGCCCTATAATGCATTTAATTGTTTGACTTCTAAGACTAAAGTTTCAAAAAGGATGAAGGTTGAACATTTTTCTTTAAATTTACTTTTTAAGTCACCAGCCCATTACCTGGCTCAAAAGATGCACTTAATGAATACTCATTGGGTACTTGAAATAACTTCATTTAATTTTCATAAAGATCAGTTCTAGTTTTAAATGTCTAATCGCTGACAACGTGTTGGTTCACATTTAAACACCGTTGCAATTAATTTTGTTAGTTGAGCATGAAATTCATTCTCTGATATTTTCAGCACTTGCGTGGCCAAATTTAGGAGCAAAAATATTTAAATTTTATACTCAAGGACCAGCTTCAAAAGAAGTCTTGTTTTTATTCCAATCACATCACAAAAGAAACAGGCTAAAAGAGAAGTGAGTTGACTTACTGAAGTCATACACCACAATCCAAAATATGTCCAGGATTAATTCTCTGAATATTATGAGAGCAGAGCTCCTGAATTATGCTCTTTAACATTCATGGGAGAAAATCTGTTTTGCAAAACTGTTAGGCTCTTGAAGATGGATGATATTTTTGCTTATAGGATATGTGTAAATATCTTCAAATGTAAATTCACTCTAGACATCTAACAAAATTTAGAAATTTTTTCAAAAGAGAGTTGGTAAATAAAAAATTCTGATTGATTTGGGAAACATGATTTTGGTGAACAAAATGGCCCTGTTTCACAAGTCAGGGTAGAGTACTTACTCCTAAGGAATGTGGGTAAAACAGTCCTAGTGTTTGTAGAACTTAGAGCCTTTTGCTTACATAGTGAATTTTGAGCCATATTTAAGTTTCGAGTAATTTAAGACTCAGCTCTGGACTCAAATGTTAAGTGATACTAAGCAAATTGAATCAAATTTCACACACACACACACACACACAAAACAATTAGTAGCAGGGGTTCTGAGAAATAGCAAGGGTTACCTAGAGCACCATGAGCCTTATTCCACTGACCTTCTATGGAGAGTCTTATTCCATTGAATTCTTTCCCGATGTGTCCTCCAAAGCTTCTCAATTAGGTGTTGATTCTGGGACCTATTTAGGGGTTCTCCTTCGATAGCTTTACCTCAGAGTGTGCCTGGGCCAGAGAGTAGGGAAAGGAACCTCTTCATATCTCTCAGTAGTTCCTTAGGGCCCAGCTCTATTTTTTTAAGGCAGGCAGATTTAAGCCTTGATAAATTTGCAATGTACTCTGGCCATGTGGGCAATTAACACCAACATTTAGTCACTCATGTCCTGTAATAGGGAGTAAAGTTGGGTGAAGAACTTTTTTTCCTGTTCAGATAAAAGATTTAAAAAAATTTATTTTTTCCAGATAAAAATTTTTAAGTGTATCAGCATGGGTTGTTTTTGGTTTGGGTTTTTGGATTGGGTTTTTGGAGCTCCATCCAGTACCTCTTTGGGGATTACCATTTTCTCTGTGCTCAGGAATCATTACTGGTAGTGCTCTGGGAACTATCTAGGGTACAGAAGATAAAACTGGCTGTATGCAAGTTAAGCTCTTACCAGCTGTACTCTCTGGCCCCTGCATCTTAAAATAATAGCTTCACCAGGAATAGGTCTATGTGTTTTATACCTGCTGTTCCATGTAGTTCCATAATGACCAAAATAGGAATGTGATAGTTCCACTTAAAAATGAACCAATGCATTTATTGTTGAGTATATTAAGTAAGAGTTAGGTCAGTCTCAGGCCAAGATAGAGAATGTAGGTTTCTTCTATTCTTTCCTTGAACTATTCTCTGTGTGGGAATAATTGTGCCATTTCATAAAACATACCATTATTAGATGTATTTTTAAATTTTATTACAGTTTAGGAAATTACAATAGTGTAAAGTTTACAGAACAAATATCCAAAATGACTGCACTCCACTACCACTAAAGTGCCCCTGAGACTCCTCACTGCCCTTATGTCCCCTTCAGTCTGGTCTTCACTCCCCCAAACTGCTCTGATCATTAAGTTTCTTTTAAATTACATGGTGAGATGTTGACATTGAAATCAAGTAAAATAAATCATTAAAAATTTTTATACAGCAATTTTCTTGAAAAAGCATCAGTTGAAGGCAAGACAGAGAGCTCCTAGAGCTCCTATCTGTATCACATGATTAGTGCTTTACAGAAATTTGGTTTCCATTTGAGGGATTTATTTTTTGCATTTGAGCTTTTAACCACTGGGTCTGCTTCCTCTCTCTTGCAGGATGAGTATATAGGTGGGTTGGATTTAAGTACAGATGCAAATAGGTGAATTGATCTATATGCTACTTCGTCTATATCTTTTGCTTATAAAATAAAAATATATTTCATTGTGCTTTTTAAATATGCTCTTATGTTTTCTTGGTAACTTTTCTTCTTTCAGTGCCTTGTTTCATTAACCAGGATTCTTCTATTCTTTCATTTTCTCAGTGTGGGAATAATTGCTTCTTCTACCATGAACAACTGACACTTCCCTGAAATAACTGAAAAAACCTGAGGGCCAGATCTATAGTCAGAGACCTTAGGTGTTAAAATACCCTTGGGACTTGAGTTGCAGATGAACATTAGAGCCCTAGGTAATGAATAGTTCTTATCAATTTTCTTTACTTTGCTGATTATTCCTAATGAATGGCAAAGCTATGTGCCCATAGCAACCTCAAGAATATTGCAAAAAAAAGGCATATTTTTTCTGATTTTTCCCCTGTTGTTGAATTAAAGTGAGACACAAGCATATATTGCCCAAGGCAATTTAAGTACACATAACATGGAGATTGGATAATTAGATATGGGTAATTTTAGAATAAAGAGATATATTTCTTTATATATTTATATTTTTATATATTTATATTTATTTATATATATATTTCTTTAAAGATGTTTACAGCTGTAATAATTTTGAAAGATATGTTTCTTGGAAATATGCAAATAAATTGAGGTGTCACTGAAAAAGAAAAAATACACCAACCCACCCCTGAAGTCATATTAACAATTACAAATTAAAAACTTTAAAAATACAATGGGCAGGTTATGCATCTCAGACCTGAAGAACACTGATACTTAACTGTTGATGAAAGAAACCAGTTCAGTATGTATGAGCACTCACTTTACTCTGCCAGGGACAGAGAAGGGGAAGAAATTAAATTGAAAGTATTGCATCCTTGGAAAGATCTAAGTGAGTACTCAGAGGCCTTGAAAAGTTAAGAATTTATTTCACTCTAGTATTCTCAAATGGAATTTTATCTCCCAAGAATCTGAGTGATGAGCACATGCAAATCAGAGATTATGCACCTTTACTCTGTTCTGTAAACACTATTCAAGAAATGTCTCAAATGCGTAGGGACAATGAACAAAGGAAAGGGAGGGCTGGCATAGCTTTAGAACTAAAGAGGTAAGGGTCTCCAGGGATTTTCCAAGAAAAGGTCTCCATGCTAGGACAAAACAATAGGTAGTATTAGAGAAAGAGTCATCAGTAAGTGGTTAACCAAGGAAAACACTGTAATCAGTAATTTCTCAGAAGACTGAGGAGTGGGAAGGAAGAACTGTCATTTTTCTGAGCAGGGGCAAGAAAGGGCTGATGTAAGATTTCTTTTCAGGAAGCTGCACCCACCACTTATGCTTCAGGTATCCTTGCCATAAAAGGTCTACACAAGAGTAAAGACCCAAAAGTGCCCTATTGTACAAGATATAAAGTTTATACCAAAATATATCTTGTGAAGTCTAGCTTAGTACCTGGAGGTGTGTAAAGTTAAAACAGAAAGAATAATTGTAGATAAGAACACTAGTTGAATAATCTAATTCTAGCTATGGATGGGATATACCTAGGTCAGTGAAAGAGAAAAAGCTATCAGAGAATCCTAGATGGAACATGTTGAAAGGGGGGCTCCAATAGGCAACTGCAGTAAAAGATGTAGATTAAGAATTACCAGCAGGCCCCACCATGTACCGCTAACAAGAAATAACACAATTGAACAGAGAAAGAAATACATGGCTGGGGCCGCGAGGTGGCGCTAGAGGTAAGGTGTCTGCCTTGCAAGCGCTAGCCAAGGAAAGATCGCGACCGCGGTTCGATCCCCTGGTGTCCCATATGGTCCCCCCATATGTAATAATTTTGAAATTTCTGTGCGCTTAGCCAGGAGTAACCCTTGAGCATCAAACGGGTGTGGCCGGGAAAAAAAAAAAAGAGATACATGGCTACCAAACCTATGTTTACGATTCTCTTTTAAGGAACTGGAGTGATAATACATCAGGGCAGCAGAGAGGTTGCTTGCCTTGCACACGGCTAACCCTTGTTCAATCCCCAGCATACCATATGGTTCCCCTAACCCACAAGTAGTGATTCTTTAGCTCAGCGCCAAAAGTAACATTGTTGGATGTGACTCCCAAACACAAAAATATAAAAGATTTTTATTTGGAAACAATATCTGTATGGAGAACAGACATTTAGGGGGAAAGTGAAAGGAGTAAGATTCATGTAGCACAGTCCTGAAAAAGTGATGGGGAAAAAAGAAAATAAACTCAAGATTACATTATATATTGAGAGAAAAAAATAATAAATAGAAGGATGATTTATTGGGGAGTGGGGAACAAATAATGCAAGGGAAAGAGATAATCTAGTGGAAACACTTGCTATCTCATTTTTCTCTAGCTTTCTATTAAAAAGAAAAAGACAGAGATATTTATATTTTTGTCTTAAAATGCTGACAATTTTAAATTGATGCTTTTTAATACTAATATCTAAAGTAGCTGTGGTATGTATTTCATTTTCAAGTAGGAAGGAATAGTGTTAATGTGCTGTGTGGTAAAGAACTGAAGTGTACAGGTTCTTGAGTCTGGCCTCCAGTGTTCAAATCTGAAATTAGAATGTTTCCTTGTTCGATGTAAAAACACAGGTAAATTTGTTAACCTCTTTATGCTTCTTTTGAACAGATTTTGGGAAAGAATTTAAAAGTAATCTGGATCATGAAACTGGATATTAAGGAAAATATTTTAATAAGATTAGAAGAGATTTAACACTTTTAAAAATGATATTTGGGGTCAGAGAGATAGCTGATCAGCTTGGCATACAGGTTTTTCTTGCAGGATACTCAGATTCATTCCCAGCACCATATAGGGTTTCCTGAGAATCACCTGGTGTGGCTTCCAAAGAAACAACAAAAAGAAAAAGGAAAGAAACATGACCAAGGAATAACTGAACATCATCAATAGACTAAGCAATTGAGGTGTATTTTTATATCTAACCATTTCCAACTATGTTTCTACCTATCTCTCTATCTACTGGTTTCCCCTACTTTGCAAGTAAGGAATATTTCCATACAACCTTTTTGAAGCTTAGATTGTGTAAATTGAAGACACAATTACCATTAACTTACATAATTTTTTTTATCATTCCCAGGCTCAAAAAATCTAGCAAGACATGTAGAGAACACATAAAACTCAGCATTATACTAATATATAGTGAAAGCATGAATGAAATAATTAATAGATAGTATTTATGAGGTAGTTGCAGCTGTTTTGACTAAGCAACATGCTTTCTACTGCCTCTAGAACAGCCTCAGCATTTAAAGCACTGAAAGTGATTTTGTCTGTTCAAGAAGCAAAATTTCCTTAGGTATCTGTTTTGTTTTCATGATAAAGATAGGGAAAGTGGTACTTGGCTCAAACCAAAAATACTCAAGACTTATTCCTGGATCTGAGCTAAGGAATCACTTATGGCAGTTCTCGGGAAACCATATGCAGCACAGGAAGACAAACCAGGGTCAGCTGTGTGCAAGAAAAGCACCTAATCCCCTGCACTACCTCTCTGGTCTTACATATCTCTTGATAGTTAAAATAGGAACCTGTGTAATTTTTCATAATGGCCAAGTGGCATTAACATGAACTTTCACGGGGCCGGGCGGTGGCGCTAAAGGTAAGGTGCCTGCCTTGCCTGCGCTAGCCTCGGACGGACCGCGGTTCGATCCCCCGGCGTCCCATATGGTCCCCCAAGCCAGGAGCGACTTCTGAGCGCATAGCCAGGAGTAACCCCTGAGCGTCACCGGGTGTGGCCCAAAAACCAAAAAAAAAAACAAAAAAAAAAAAAAAACCATGAACTTTCAAACAGCAAGGCTACCTCCATCTAGAGCCAACTATACATCTCTTGCTAGAAGTATACTGATCTATTTTTAATAGCATGTCTAGAGTTGAAAAGAGCAAGGAAACTGTCACCTTGAAGAAGTTACTTATTTGTGTGTACTTCAGTTTATATCAATAAGGTGAGGGAATAATAAGATCTTCTTGCAAGGATTAAGCAAGAGCTCCTGCAGAGGCTGCGGAACAGTGTCTGTCACACAATAAGCACTGACAGACAATTGTTGAGAGTTGGTTAATGAATGTAGTTTTATATTTCATGTGTGAAATATACCAGTCTCTTTTATAACCCTTGAAATAAAGCAGTGAACAGGCAACATTTTTTATTATTTTAGTGCAATATAATCATACTTTTGAAGTTACGTTTATAATTCCTGTTTTGAGATTCTATTGCTTGAAAATGGAAGCAAAGCTTTGAATCAGTATATAGTCTCTGAGGTATTAGACTAGGAGTCGCTTCCAGCAGTAATTGTGGGGTGGACCATGCAGTGCCAGGATTGAACCTGGGGTTCCCACATACAAAACATATACTATAGTCATTTGAGCCATCTTCTGGACCACTAGATGACATCTTATTCTAAAATATAGTTGAGGCGGAGTGGAAAAATTAATAAATGCTGCAGGTTCAAATATCAAATATAAGTAAGAGGGAGCGCTAAATATTAACTTCTAGGATGTCTAAAATAGAAAAATCTATGCAGAGTCCAGAATGATTGTACAGAATTTAAGGTTCTTAACTGTGTGCTACCTAAATGTCCAATCCAGGCACTGCAAATGGTCCTTTCTGTGTGGTATTGAGAGACAATTATCTTTACTCTTTTATTTATGTGATCATTCATAAAATATCTACTGAGCATAGACTGTTTTCTAGTAGCACAATATAATGGAATGTTAGACTGGTTAGGAACCATCTTTATCTTCATTAGGGTGGGGAGTGGGGACAGAATAAGAGAGTAAAAGTCAACAAATGATACAGTAATTTAGTTTATTAAATCTCTGTTAAGAATTTAAAATGGGGAGGCCAGAGAGATAGCACAGCGGTAAGGCATTTGCCTTAGACACAGAAGGACGGTGGTTCAAATCCCGGCATCCCATATGGTCCCCCGAGCCTGGCAGGAGTGATTTCTGAGCGCTGCCAGGTTTGACCCAAAAACAAAACAAAACGAAACAAACAAAAAGAAAAAACAAAAAAAGAAATTAAAATGGTGAGTTGGAGCAATACTACAGCAGGTAGAATCTTTGCCTAGCATACAGCCAACCTGTATTTAATTCCAGCATTTCATATAGTCCCTTAAGCACTTCCAGGAGGAGCCACTGAGCATGCTAGGTTTGGACCATAAGTAAAAAGAAAGGAAATTAAAATGATGATTTTAGAGAGCATAGGAAAATAAAAGATTGTATGAGCAGAGAATTAGGTTTGGAAGGACTGATATTTTTAATACATACAAATTAATTTACAATATCAGGTGGTGCTTAAATTTGCAGCTTATTTTTTCATAGTATGTAATGGATATCAGGGTCAGAATACAGATCTCTCGTACTCTTTTTATTATTTTTTCCCAATTTTTATTAAAGTGCCATGGTTTTACAAAACTGTTAACAAGAACATGTCAGGCATAGACTGACCGTAGAGTGCACTCACTGAGCAACTGACTCTTGAAGAAGCAATATCAATGGTGAGAAGAGAGTGTGAAAATAAGGATTTCTGGTGTGTGGAGATAGCAAGAATGGGCTCACATGGAAAAGACATACCCAAGAATGCCTTGCGCTGGTACAGGATAAGAGGAGAAGGACTGAAAATAAGTGTGACAAGTTGGTGAGGTTTTCTAGGTGCTAAAGAGACTTTTAGAGAGGAATGTGGAAACAGGGGTATAAGGAAGGACCTGAGAGAGAAGAAAGAAAATTGCTAAGATAAATAAAATAAACTTATTATTTTTAGATAAAGGTCAAATACCAAAGGTCACTTTTTTCCCTATAAATGAACAGAAATCATAGTTAAGAGAAGTCCTGAATTGAAAGCTCAAATAAAATGGTTTTTATTTGATCAGATAATGAGAACCACATTTCTCTTTTTGATCTATGTGCATTTTTAAATATATAATGGAAGGAGGAGGAAAATGACTACCAGTAGTTGTTCTCTACTGGGTACAATTTTGCCCATTGAGGGAAGTTTGGCACACTCTGCATACAAACAGTTTTGGTTATCAAGGGGATAGAGTGCTAATATGATCTGGTGGGCAAATACCTATCCTACTACTGATAATCAGTCAACCAATTAAAATCCACAAATACACGATTTCTAAACACATGAGCTCTGTATCAAAATCTATAGGATCATCTTCCACAGGAAATATAATCCCTAAGAGCCAACTCAGACCTAGGGGTCAGTTGTATTTGTACACTAGCCAGTGTATTTAGGAAGGTAAGAAAGGCACTACACTTACAAAGACCATTAATCTTTGTTTTCTTGATCTGCTATAAATCAACAATATATTTGATTAAAAACTGGCTAATCTGAGAGGCTTCCAAACTGTGTTTTAAAATTACCATAAATTACCATAAGCAAGCCTGATAATTTTGTGAATGATGCTACATATGATTAAAAATACATGACTGCACTAGGAGATATTGCTAGTGGTGGGAGGGTAATGTACTTAAGTTGCACATAGCTGACTCTGGTTCCATCTCCAGCATTGCATATGGTGCCCTGTGCACTGCAGGGGAGTCACTCCTGAGCACAGAGCTAGGGACATTCCAAAGTACTACAGCTGAATGGCCCAAGTCCCTGTTCCTTGCCGCCAAAATACATTCCTACATAGCTATAGCAGCAGTTTCACCTAAAAAAGTAACAGCAGATCATTCAGCAATCAAAAACTACCAAAGCTGTCTTTCAGAAAAAAATGAAGTAATGTAATCAAGACTCTACTAGCAGAGAGTTATCATGAAAAGATAGTTTTTTGTTTCTGAGTCAATCTAATTATCTTATCGATATTACATATGTTATATTATAAGGCACTCCTTTATATGTTACTGGCATTTGGCAAAAATATTCTTTTGAAATCAACTGCTACCTGGAAATGAATATTCATGTTTTATGACATAAATATATCCTATTTTATGCTGAAAAGAAAAGACGGGTATAAGCCATGCACTGAGAAATAGCAAAAGTACAGGTGCAAAGGACCTGAGACCAGAGTGTGCTTCAGACACAAGAAGGTAACTAGTATGGCTAAAGTAGATTGAGGAATAAAGACTATTAGATGGAGAGCTCAGCTAATTGAGGTGAAAAATTGGTGTGAGGCCTCAAAAACCATTGTAGAACTTTGCTTTTATTGTAAGTAAAATAAAAATATGAGCACAACAGTGAAAACATGTGACTGGCTTGGGAGACAGATTTCCAGAGATGATGGTAGCCAAAACAATGGACATTTCATTTATAAATTACTTGGAACACTTGTAGAAGTTCAGTAGGTGTATTTTTTCACTAAAAGTTTTTCTGCTGAACTTTCTACAACAAATATATTGTTTTTACAGAAAATATAATTGTTTTTAAATTGTTCCTTCATAAAATTAAACATTACTTTGCTCTTCCTAATTTGAATTTTTCTCTCCTCTTATAGATCAAATATTTAGGTATCTATATATTCTAAGATATCCTGTGGTTTCAGTGACCTATATCTAAAACTCAGAAATATCAGAAACTCAGAAATTGAGTCATAACTCAATCCTTTATTATCTTCTATAATAACTCAGAGAAATTCACACTCTCAGAATTCATAAAATGATTACTTTATGACTACATTCTATCTAAGTAGTCATAAAATGTGGATCAAGTCCATGATCCTTTTGGGGGAGACATGAAAATCAAACCCAAAGCCTCACAGACAAGGCATATGTTCTCCACTTGAGTCCTAGCCCTAGCACTAGAAATCCTTTTGAAAACAATTTGTTTTCAGAACAGAGTCATAAAGAACTAATTCTTCCTATCCCAAGGTCAAAAGAAGGAAGAGGCATGCACGAGAGAGGCTAGTATCCTAAACTAAAGAGAAATTCTGAGTTGCAAGTAATATGAATGTACACATTTTGATTTTGAACTGATCTCAGTGAGTTTTCCTTCACAAAGCAAAATGGAAAATACCAGTAATAATTGGGATAAAATGATTGTATTGTTACAGAATTTGCAATTATAAATTATGCATAATCCAAGAGAAAGCGCTGAATGTTGGGGAGGGCAAAATTGTCAAGTAGAACAGCATGCACCTATTTTCAAGTTCTAGCTTCATCAGTTATTGCAAAGACTTAAGCCAAATGCTTAAATCAGATTTTGGGTGATTTTTCTTTTCTAATCTGATAGACTAGTCCCTTTTTAAAGCAATTATTAGTTAAGAAATAAGTAAAAGGTACATAATGTCTACTAAAAAGGACTTGCATATCTTCTAGACTGTGGCATTTGTTTAATCCTATTCTATGTTCTCTGTAGAACAACAACAACAATAAAATATCAGGTTCATAGAACTAATAAAAAAATTAAGTACATTGTTCTATTTCCCCAACCAAATAAGATAGGAATAGAAAAAAAATGATAGCAGAAATTGCAAGGAGAAATGTGGGCTTGAGATTTTTATAGACTTTAAGAAGATTCTAGTTAACCTAATTAAGATAAAGGGACCTTAATTGGCCTCAGGGAAACTCCTTTAGATAAAATGTTGAAACACATAGATTTGTGCTGCATGCTTCTCAGAAAATGGAACCTGAGGGCACATTCAGCCAACTGACAGTAATATAATTGATTCTGATAGAAACTTTAATATAACCATGGCTTAGAAATAAAAGTTGCACCGTTAGCTGCATGTCATTATTATTATAAATTTACATATTCTTTCTTATTGAAATAAGCAGTGGTTTTAAACTAACATATCAGTTTTGTGTTAGTTATTTATTAACTCTTTTGTTTAAAATTAAGTATAATTTGTAAATTTCTCAAAGCCAGCATATTCTGGAATTGATTTGAATTTTCTCATTAAATGATTGTCATTTGCATTCAATTATGGAAGAGCCTCAGTTGTAGTGTCCAAGGGACTATTTCTGTTCTAGAATATCTTAGAAGAGACATGACAGCAAAGGTATGGTGAAGAGTTTTACTATGCTGTACTTAAGAATAGTCACACATCTTTAATGCTATGCAAAATGAAGTGATTGTCACAAATAGAACTCTTCCAATCTAAATAGACTCTATATGACCCAATTTTCAGTTTTTCACTTGCAGTAACAGGGTTGATGTTTAGGGGAAAAAATTAAAGAAACCTGCAGAAGATGCTGTTACATCAAAAATCAACTTGGTTACTATTAAAATTATATTGAACAGAGTTGTCATATACAAGCTTCTATTTTTCGATTGGCTATACACAGATGTGGTTCTAAAGGAGGAAGTGTGTGACTTTCATCTTCTCGTGATAATTTTATGTTGATTACAAATTATATAGATGGAAGGATGTGAAATAAAGGGTAATGAAGGCCAAGAAAAGAAAGGGAGATAGCAGAGTTCAATGAGTGAGAAACCAATTTTGGAATCAGAAAGATATGTTCATTTTAGAGTTCCTCAACTTTGGAGTAGTATGACCTTTAGTATTTGGTTTTATCTGATCTCTAAGTTTCTTACTTGATCTTAAAGGATCCTTAATTCTTTACCACTAAGTAGTCATGAAAATTAAACCATGGGGCCTGGAGGAATGAATAGCAGAGATTTACTGAGTGCCTGCCTTCAAGTAAATGGTTTTAGGTTCGAAGTCCTGGTATCCTACATATGCTAAACTTGATGCTGGCAGCCCTAATATCTAGTGCCACAAACAATTTTTGGCTGCATCATAGCTAGATGTGTGTAAGAATTTAAACTTTGGGCCAGAAGATAGTGTAGGGGTGAGGAATATGTGCTTTGTATACTCAATCCCTGTAAAGTTCAATTTCAGGCATAGTGTGGCCATCCCAATACTGCTAGTTGTAATGTGGGAAGCCTGAAGCATTACTTGGTCTGAGCAGCACCAAGTGATAGGCTTTACCATTGAACATTCCAGGCAGTTTGGCCAAGTTATTTCTGGGATTGTCTGTCCCCAAAACATACCTAAGAGTATTCATGGGGAACCTGTATATCTCCCCATAAAAGAGTGTGACTTGCAGCCAACAGTGCAACTAGGAAGATGTACTGGTGCCATGATCATGAAGAGCACATGAGTGAACACCACAGGGACCCCTGGCAAGTACCAAAACCATAATCCGTTTGCATCCATAGAGTTCAACCATGTTAGTAAAGAAATTCAGACCTCAGTGAGCACAGTGGACAAGTTTGCAAGCACAACTTGCTGTGTGACTATGGTCTAAGCACCAGTTAATATAATGTGTGAAGACCACAGTCAGAAATGTGTGCAACCACCATCATAGCCATGAAAACATCAACAGGGGTCTGGGAGACAATACGGGAGTTATGGTGCTTACCTTGCAACCTATCAATCCCACTTCAAATCCCCTGCACAGCATATGATTTGTCCTCCAAGCATCACCAGAGTATTCCCTGGGTCTGGCTCAAATCCCAGAGCCTTTCCAAATTAAAAATAAATCTGCCGCAACAAAGGAAAGAGTAGGATTTTGTTTTGTTTTGTTTTGTTTTGTTTTGGACCACACCCGATATTACTCAGAAGTTACTCCTGGATCTGTACTCATAAATCGCTCCTGGCAGGCACTGGGACCACATGGGATGTCAGGATGCCAGGATTCGAACCAACTGCTGTCCTGGGTCAGCCACTTGCAAGGCAAACGCCCGGCTACCGGCTGTGCTATCGTTCCGGCCCCAGGTTAGAAACTTTTTTTAAAGGGATCATATATGAAGGTATATGAAGTTTTTGTCATAGTATCTTAAACATTATAAACACTCAAAAGTACTGTGTTTGATTATGTTATCTTTATAATAATAATAAACACTCAAGTGTTTGTTCTGTGGGTAGTATTGTTTATTATGAAAAGTAAATAGAGAATTGATGGTTATGTTCAGTATTCACTGTTTGTTAGTAAAGTTGAACTAAATTTGCCTCTGGCCCACTCCTTTTCTAAAACTGAGGGGCTAGGGGAAGACAAGAAAGCGCTGGAACTATTTTCCCTATCGGGGTCAAGGGCCACCGTTCACTATTTTCCCTATTGGGGTCAAGGGTCAGCACTGCTGGGCCATGCTTCACTTTGTAGTACAGAAGTTCCTGCAGAAAGTACTGCACGTGGGGCCGGCGGTGGCACAGGAGGTAAGGTGCCTGCCTTGCCTGCGCTAGCCTTGGACAGACACGGTTTGATTCCCCGGCGTCCCATATGGTCCCTCAAGCCAGGAGCGACTTCTGAGCGCATAGCCAGGAGTAACCCCTGAGCGTCACCGGGTGTGGCTCAAAAACCAAAAAAAAAAAAAAAAGTACTGCACGTGGTGACGTGGTGCTTACTGCACATGCACGTGGTGCTTACTTGCACGTGGTGCTTACTTGAGTTCCGGAAGTTACCAAGTGCTTCCGGTTCATCTCATTGTCCCTCAAATGCGACCAGAATAGCCGCCAATTATGACCCTCAGAACATCCATCCCGGGAAGAAATAAAACCAGCCAAAAGAGCCTGTTATTTTTGTTGTTGTCTGTAGAGGTGAGTCACCAACTTCCTTTTGAACCATATTCTCCCTTAAAGTTTAAGTTAGTGATAGACATAGGAGAAGCCTTATGGGACTTGGGGGAGGGGGGCGGGAAATGGCGGCCCGAGTAGTTGCGCAAGGAGTAGAGCGTCCTTGTACCTGCCAACCTAGGATGGACTGCGGCTCCCATATGGTTCCCCAAGCCAGGGCGATTTCTGAGCACAGAGCCAGGAGTAACCCCTGAGCATCAACAGGTGTGGCTCAAAAACGAACAAAACAAAACAAAAACAATACTAAGGATGTTCAATTGACTAGTTTCCTGTGGTGGGTAAGGGGGGGACAGATAAGTCTCTCTTATTAATATAATATAATTAATAATATAATATAATATAATATAATATAATATAATATAATATAATATAATATAATATAATATAATATAATATAATATATTATATTATTAATATAATATAATATAATATAATTAATATAATATAATATATAATATATATAATATAATATAATAGATATAATATTATAAATATAATATAATAAATATAATATATAATTAATATAATATAATATAATATAATATAATATAGTATAATATAAAAATATAATATAGTATAGTATAATATAATATATATTATATATAACATTACATATAATATATTATCATATATGTTTGTACATGTATACATATATATGTGTGTGTTCTATTATAATATGTATGCATGTATGTACATATATGTATGTGTATACATATCTGTATATGTGTGTCTATACATACATACATACATAGTCGGGTATGGATTTGATTTAAGTGATTGAGTTTTTTGTGGTGTAACTTGGTGAATCTCGAGACCTAATGAACAGGAACGTTTCTAGGACAGAACTTGTTGTCGGGGCTAGAGCAATAAAGTATAGTGGACAGAGCATTTGCCTTGCACATAGCTGATCCAGCTTCAGTCCCCAGCATGCAAGATATAAAACACTACAGTTGCTCTTTTGGAGGCTACACCAGGTGGTGCCCAGGATTACTCCTGGCTCTGCACTTAGGAATCAATCATTCCTGGCAGTGCTCAGGGTACCATATGACAAGAGTAAATGTACATTGCCCTTTGATGCTATCTCAGTCAATAAGCAGGAACTTAAGAATTAACACATTGTTTCATCTCGGTAGAATCTCTAGGGTGCATTGAAATCGGATTCCTAGAGTCTACACTTCCAGAGGCGGCTTCAAGAAGTGTCTGAGACTTGTGCCTTCACGTTCTTATTGCAGATTTGTGGGACCTGAGGACCACCAATAAGTGCACCCTGCGTTTAAGGTAGGAGGAGAAATATGGAGTCCCGAGAAAACCCTACTGACTTAGGGTCACTTGAACCAACAGTTCCCTGTGACCAACTCTTGCCTGCCCTCACTGATGGCATCCCCGAAATGCAGTCCCCACCATTGGGGTCACTGACAGAGCCTCAAGAGCCAAACTTAACTATGGCTATGAAAATTAGTGAAGAAGCCGAGGTTCATACTGAGGTGGTCAGGAAAGACTCAAACTTTGTGACTGTCTATTTCATAAATGATGACCAAGAATGGGCCAAAGTGGGCACTGGTTATGTAATTTATTCATATGTGGAATACCACCAGAGCACGGTGCTGCTAGTTCAGTCAGACATTGATAACTCTGTCCTTTTGGAGTCGAAGGTGTGCCCAACTTTCCAGTGTCAGAAATTACAAGCCGTTCTGATAATTTGGTGTGAACCAGTCAGCTATGGCATAGCATTGAGTTTCCAGTACCAACCGAGGTGCCAAGAAATCTGGGAAGACATTTGTAGAATTCAGGGTAAAGACCCACGTATAGAAAATACTCATGGTCTCTTAATTGAGTCTGAAGAACAGTTTAATAAGATGATACAAACCAGAAATTTGGTTACCTGTGATGTTAACAAGCTTAAACAAATTGCTTTGTTGTTTAAATTAGTTCTCAAATGGCCAATCTGTAAAGAGAGGCTGGCTCTCTTCTTAGAAGACGAAGAATATATTAAAAAACTCCTGCATCTATTCCATATTTGTGAGGATAGGAAAGTTATTGAAGCCATATACTATTTGCATGAAATTATTAAAGGAATCTTACTTATCAATAAAACATCTGTATTCATTGTAATGTTTTCTGATGAGTGTATCATGGATGTGGTGGGATGCCTTGAATATGACCCTGCTTTGAAGCAGCAAAATAAACACAGAGAATTCTTGACCCAAAACATAAAATTCAAAGAAGTTGTGCCAATGACAAACAATGAACTTAGACGAAAATTAGATCAGACATATAGAATGCAGTATATTTTGGATGTCCTCTTGCCTGCAGTATCCATGTTTGAAGAAAAACTTTCCAATCTTTCAGCTCTTATTTTCATTAACAAATATGACATAATTACCATGCTGCAGGAAGATAAGGAATTTTTGTCTCAAGTTCTTACAGAGTTAAAGGAGACTGCAAATAGTGCTAAACAGTTTGAATCTATTTTATTCTGCAAGGAATTATGCTCATTTTCTCAGAAATTGCAGCTACCTATCAGGGAAGCACTATTAAATACCTTGATAGACTCAGGTATTCTTTCGGCTCTTAAAGTTGTAATGCGTGCAAAGGATTTGCAAACTAAGTCAGCTGCTATTGATATACTTTCTTATGTAGTTAAACGCAGATCGTCTTCGGTTCTATGTTTTGTGATGAAAGAAGCTGAAAAGAGTGAAGATGGTGACTTTTTCATCAATGTAGTAATTGAGCAGATTAACTGTGATAGTGACCCTGAAAGAGGACGAGCTTTTCAGTTAGTAGAGCTCCTTCGTTATTTACTTGACCCAAGCAACATGCTGGCATCATATAATGCCTATGAAAGAAATTACTTTTTGGAATTTTTCTATAAACATTGTATGCATAACCTCACGGCACTGATTTTGTCTATCACTTCAGAAGATATATATCAGAAAGATAGTACACTTGCAGCTGAGCACATCAAGAACTGTCTTGATTATCATACAGCACAGCTGCTTGGAATAATTTTAGAGCTACTCACATTTTGTGTAGAACACCACACATATTATATCAAGATCTATATTCTGAGTAATGATCTGCTAAGAAGAATATTGATGTTGTTGAACTCAAAGCATAAGTTTCTGGTCTTAGGTGCACTGCGCTTTATGAGGAAGATTGTGGGCCTTAAAGATGAAATTTATAATTGTTACATCATCACAGGTAATCTGTTTAAGTTCGTTGTAAATGCTTTTCTGCACAACGGATCCCGGTACAATCTGCTGAATTCAGCTATTATTGAGCTATTTGAATACATAAGAGTGGAGAATATCACATGTCTCATTATGTACATAATGGAAAATTTTTTTGAAGCATTTGAATTCATAGACTATGTTCAGACATTCAAAGGATTGAAGATAATTTATGATCGGGAGAAAGACCATTAGAGTGAAGTATGGAAGAGTTTACATTATTAATATGACAAACTTCTTAGCAGAGATACAAAAGTTGTAGAAGAGAAAGAATACATCACTCTGAATGAAAAGATATTGCAAGACAAAGAATTGCTGGATGGTAATTTTCAAAATCATCTTGATACATTTATTGATATAAAAATCAGAAGAATATGAAGAAGAGGTAGCACTTCCCAAAATAATATATCCCGACAACTTCAAACTTATTCCCTCTATTATAGCTGCAAATGAAACAAGAAGCCCAAATATTGATGTTCATTACCCATATGAGGAAGAGGAAGAACAGAAGAAGGAGCTTCTCCAATGAAAAGACCACATAAATATCTAGAACTCTTAATATTACTAAATTCTGTAATTTAGTAATTGTTAAATTACTAAAATTGTTAAACTTAAAATTACTTAAAATTGTTAAACTTCTAGAAATGTCAATTTGTATGAAATTTTGAATCCCAAAACTTTCTCTGAAACTTAAAGATAACTTAAAGATATATACATCTATATCTGTAGTTATATAATAACTAGCATTTTTCTCATTTTTCTGTGAGATTTTAGCTTAAAAGAGCCATGTTTTCCATATTTGTTAAAGCAGAACCTATTAACTTCTTATCCATAAATTAAGTTGATAGTGCATACTAATGCAATTTTAAGGGCATATATATTAGAAACAACTGTTAAAGTACAGTACAAAGCTTATAATAATACTTGTATACCAATTCTGTTAGGACTTCTTTAGTTGCCACCTTTGAAATAAGTTTTTATTAAGACAGAAAGCAATGTCAACTGTACTTAAATATAGAATTAACCTGTTCACATTTCTGGGATGAAATAAATAACTTAAAAAATATTCCCTCTTCTGAGTAATTGTAGGAAAGTAACTTTCAGTTTGTATTTTTCGTTAATTAAAAAGAACTGGATTCAAAATGTGATGTTCTTTTGTGTTTTCTTTTAAGATAAGAGGCCCAAATAATCAGATCCCAGAGATGATACAGGGGTTAAAGACTGTGACTTATATCCAGCAAACCCTTTTTCCTGTCCCAGCATCATATAATCCCTGAGAACATAATTGGAGGCCCCAAGCACCTTAATCATGGCCCTAGCTACCTCATCATCATTAGTAGGCACATCTCTGGAGCCCCTAAACATCTTCAGGCTGGGTTGGGGGTGGTCTTGGTAATACCTGACACTGTATTGCCCTCACTGCATCAGATCCATAAGCCTTAGCATTGAACCACTGGCCCAATTGGTTGAGAATCACCATGAGACGTTACCTGAAACTTCTGAGAACTACCCATGATGTCTGCCACATCTCCAAAAGAACACCAAGAGTCAAATACTCTAACGTAGTCTAAAAATGGTTTTTGGACATTTTTCTAATCCTGATTCTCTTCTAACTTGTTTCTTTCCTGTGGCCCCCCTCACTACACAGATTGGACCCCTGGACTGCTACTGTGCCCCTTCTGAGGTTTATCACCTTTGGCCCTTTTGGAATATATAGGGTGCTTTTCTAGAATCCTTGAAGGGTAGGACAGATATTTATAATCGGTTACAGAAGATATTTTGAAATCATCTCCTGATTCATTAATATAATATCTCTAGGAAAACTAGTAAGTTTGAAGGGTAATTTAAAATATTGCCACAAAACTAGTTGCAAAATGAACTGACAATACCTAGAAACTATTTTGAATAAAGAAAAAAAAGATAATAGGCCAGAATGATATTAAAGCACTTGCCTTTCACACAGCCAATCCAGGTTCAATTCTCAGTATCCTATATGGTCCCCAAACCCCCAGCAGCAGTGATCCCTGAGTTCAAAGCAATGAGTAAGCTCTGAGCACTATCAGAGAAAAGAGTTACCTAAATGTCAAATACCACATGGACCTTATAAACAAGTGCATAAGATTAAAGTTGTTTTATGGTGGGGTGTAAGTACTGTAATTTCTAAAACAAATTTTGCAGCAAAAAGTTGAGGTTTGATTTTACAAGGAGCAAGTTCATTTTTCCTGTAATTGCTTAAATCGAAGCAATGTGAACCTATTTGAAGAGTTTAGAATTTATTTTAATTTTGATTATTAACATGATACTCTATCTAAGTAGAAATGAAGGAGAATTTTCCATAAAACATATATTGAGGGTTGGGATAAATTGGGGACGAGGCTCAGGAGGTGCCAGGGATTAAATTTGGAGCCCCAATCAAATTTTCCAGTCCTTTGAACTATCTCTCTAGCCCTAAAACAGACCAATTGCAATTTATTACTGTGCCAGTAAAAATGCCTTCTTAGGCAAAAGAAGGAGACTGGTTTGTAAGAGAGGCAAGGGAATGTACACTTAAAACAATGCTCAGTACATTGGCTTTAATGTCAGCTAAAATGTGGACATGACCTCAGGAGATAGAATTATACATTAACAAGAATATGACACAACAGGGAAACTACATTTTCACATCTCTCAAGACATGCTAGTTTATTGCTTATATGAGACTTTTTCATATGTGGGTGTCTTTTGAAAGAAAAAAGTTTGAAAAGGATTTTTATATTTCCTTTTTTTTCTTTATTTTTTTTTGGATTTTTCCTATACATGGATGTACACGGAATCTATTATGCTGAGTGAAATAAGTCAGAGAGAGAGAGAAAAATGCAGAATCGTCTCACTCATCTATGGGTTTTAAGAAAAATGAAAGACACCCTTGTAATAATAATTTTCAGACACAAAAGAGAAAAGAGCTGTAAGTTCCAGCTCACCTCAGGAAGCTCACCACAAAGAGTGATGAGTTTAGTTAGGGAAATAACTACATTTTGAACTGTCCTAATAACGAGAATGTATGAGGAAAATGGAGAGCCTGTCTAGAGTACAGGCGGGGGTCGGGTGGGGAGGAGGGGGACTTGGGACATTGGTGATGGGAATGTTGCACTGGTGATGGGTGGTGTTCTTTACATGACTGAAACCCAAACACAATCATGTATGTAATTAAGGTGTTTAAATAAATTTAAAAAAAAGGATTTTTATATTTTCTAACTAGACTATAGTGTTGAAAAATATTTATGGGCCACATATTGACATGTAGACAGTTTTAGTTGGAAAAACTTACACTTTGTTTTGTTAGGAGTTATCAGGCCTCATTAACAAAGCAGGGATTTACAACTAGACAAGTTTTGATACTTTTTCTTATCTATTTTAGTTTTTTTTTTTGGGGGGGGGGAGCTGTCACACCAAGAGGTTACTCCTGGCTCTGCACTCGGAAATAGCTCCTAACAAGCTCAGGGGAACATATGGGATGGGATGCTTGGGATCGAACCCAGGTCTGCCATGTGCAAGGTAAATGCCCTGCCAGCGTTGCTGTTGCTCCAGCACCCTTATTCTTCAGTTTTTATCTAGAAACAAAGGGAAGAAGGGAAGGAGGCTATATGTATGGAGGGGAGGATAATATTTCTCATAATTTTATGAGGAAAGATTAGAAAAGGCATGAATATAACAGGATGTCAAAAACAATAGAAAAATATGCAGGCATTTTATGGAGTTGTATAACCTCTAGGATCTTTATCTTTTCTCATACACATAATGCTAGGAAAACAAAATGGCAGGCAAAATTGGTGTAAAGGCAAATTGTCCATCAGATGGCATAATCTACTATTATGGGAACATTTAAGAAGGCAACAAAACACAGACAAGCAATCCTTTTTCTCTGCATACTGAGTGAAAAATTGACCAAAACGTTCAGCTTCTTTAGATATTGTTTGAGAGAGAATTTTTGAAGAGGTGTCCTAGGTTCTTTTAGTTCTTAAACACAGATTTCTGGTAATTTTCTTGGCTTTTAATGTGTTTATAAATATACCAACAAGGCAAGTGGCTGTAACAGATAAAGCAAAAGGCTTCATTTTCACAGTTCTTGAGGATAATGCCGACCCTGACTGTCACTAGTTCCATAACTTTAGACAATTTGCTTATCTGCTCCTCTAACAACTTCTCTACCTTCTCTTGAAAGTTAGAAACTATATGTAAATCACTCAGAAAATATTTAATAAGTACTAGATGATTTTAAAATTCATTAGCAGCAGCACAATCACTTCCAAGAAGATGGGAGCTAAAGTCAGGTATAACCACTTCTATCACAAGTTATGCTCATAAATCATGAATGCTTTATTCTGGATAATATTGATAAAAATAAATTAAAAATTAATGAGTTCTGTTCTGGTTGGCTTGTTCAGTTCTGACAAGTCCGTGTATATGTATCATGCCCCACTGAGACACATTAAAATTATAAAGCATCAAAGTGAATAGAAAATGAACCTCTCTACCAGTGAAGACACCAGGGCCAAGTACTTTATATAGGGTTAAAAATGGTGGCAGATGTCAAAAGCAGAGAGTAGAAATAAAATAAGAGTAGGAAGTGTGGAGGATATCCACAATGTGCTAAATTCATGGGAGTCACTAAGCTCTATTCTTCTCCTGCATGCGATAAACTAGAACTTATTCTTAGATAAAAGACTGAAGGGCCTCAATTTTTTATTTTTTGAAGTTTTGTATTAAGGTACCATGATTAATGCTATTCATGATAGAGTTTCAGGCATAAAATGGCCCACCACTAATGTCAACTTCTTTATACTATTTGGGGTTGTTTTGTTTTGGTTTTGGGTCACACCTGGTGATGCTCAGGGGTTACTCCTGACTATGAGCTCAGAAATGATTCCTGGCAGGCATGGGGAACCATATGGGATGTCAGGATTCGAACCACCATCTGTCCTGGATTGGCTGTGTGCAAGGCAAATGCCCTACCACTGTGCTATCTCTCCGGCTCTCTTTATATAAATTCTGCCAGGTTCTCTCCCACCCACCCCAACCTGCTTCCTTGAGAGACCTTATGTGGTGAAAGCCAGAGTAGGGCACATCTGACTCAGTCCTCAGAGGTTACTTCTGGTCCTGTGCCCAAGAATAACTCCTGATGGGTTGTGGGGACTATATGTAGTGCTGAAGATAAAACCCAGGTCAGTCTAAAGCAAGAAAAATCACCTACTTGCTGTATTATTGTTCCAGTGCCTTGGGGTACATTTTTAAGTTTAATTATTTCAGATTGGGTCTCATGCTTACAGTGTTGTTGGCTCTGTGGGTTATATATATTCTTCTGCCTCACCTCTACTCCATCAATATGCCTGAAGGCCCTGACTTCTGTCCATGTGACCAGCAATTTGCCTTTTTTACCTCTCCACTCGGTTCTTTCTCTGACCTGATTTCTATATCCTATAGTCAAGAATAATATAGGTTTCCCACTCTGATTCTATATACAACACAATTAAGCAAGATCATCTGGTATCTGTCCGTTTTGAAATGTTCAAAGTCACCCTCAGTTGTGAACAACTAGTCTAAAGATGTGTGGGACTTAATTAGAGAGCTCTGCTTTTTTGGGGTATTGAATCCACATCCCCCAGGCAAAGTCACTTCATTTTATATTATGTCTGAAAGGGTTGATTATATACAAGGATCAGATCATAATGCACTTTTATGAAAAGACTTGCTTATAATAGCAGAGATCCAGGTGTTACTTCTCATTACCAGCATCTCTGTGGCACATTACTTGGTACCTCTTTTTTTTGTTTGTTTGTTTGTTTTCAGGCCACACCGTTTGATGCTCAGGGGTTACTCCTGGCTAAGCGCTCAGAAATTGCCCCTGGCTTGGGGGGAGCATATGGGACGCCAAGGGATCGAACCGCGGTTGCGATCTTTCTTTGGCTAGTGCTGGCAAGGCAAACACTTTACTTCTAGCACCACCTCAACGGCCCCATACTTTGTACCTCTTATTCTCCATTTTCCTACCCATCCAGTAAGCTAAAAAAACTATTATGACTGAGTTGTGTTCCTTAAAATTTATAGGTGAAGCCTAATTTCTATACCTCTGAGTGGTACTCTACTTGGAAATATATTATGTTTAAATGAGATCACTAGGAAGTGTTCTGTTCCAATATAACTGATGACTCTGGCAGAAGAAGAACTCTGGAAACAGACATGCATTCAAAGGGAATAAGAAGGCCATATACAAACCAAAATGAGAAGCCTCAGAAAACAGCAACTCTGCTGACACCTTGTTCTTGGACATAGAGTCTCCAGAATAGAGAGAAAGCAAATTTCTATTTTTAGTCACTCAGAGTGTGGTTCTTCAATATGATAGCCTTAGCAAACAATAAGAACATTAATAGGAGATGTTTTGTGATAACTAAAGAATAAATATTAACTATATTAATTGCAGACTATTTGATACAGACTTCACAAATGAGCTGATTAAAATTATTGTTTATTGAACATGTATAATATGTCATGCACATGGCCTTAGCAGTGTACCATCATTGTATCTAATTTCACAGTAGACCTGCAAAGTATGATGTGGTGACCATGAGAGTGCACCTGGAGAGGGATATCATTAATAGCCATGGCCACAGTGTTCCATAATCACTGTTTCAATCTCTCTGTGGCCATGTTTCCTAGATGTTGTTCCCAACCAGTGATGTGCCTGGCAGGGATATTACAGCAGTTTATTCCTGCTAGATGAAATACTATTTCTACTAAAACATCAGAATTGAGGGATTTCTGAAGGCTTTCTAGAATGTTCTATTTAAACGTGATTTCTGATGCTTTCCTCGCGCCCTCTGTTCTTTGCTTGGGGTCAGAATACATCATGAGTTGATAGCTCTTATACCCTTCCTAAACTTGCTCTCCATTGCCTCTTACAGGCATTTTCCCTATGAAAAAAACCTGTGCTTGTGAAATATTTGCATGGTAACATTATGTATTAATGACTTTACAAAAGAAACAAGTACTGAAGTGTGTCCAAATCTAAATTCTTTCTCCTTAAAGTTCATTCTCCTATCTAAGGTATCTTGTATCGTGAGAGTATTTTAGACATTAAAACTATACACTGCTACCATATGTATATATTAATACTAAAAGAAAAAAATCTGAAATCACTATTTTATGTCTATCAACATTTGATGCACAGAAATAATGGCAGTGTCCATCTTTCTGCTTCATCAAAGGTCATGGTAAGCTGACACTGTCTGAGATGTTCTCCACAAAAACACAATCCTCTTCCAGCCCTGTTATCACTCTCAATATAGGAGTTACTAAAGAGGTTGCGAGTGGAATTTTTACTCTTGCCTCTGAAATTGAGAGTGATAAAACAACTGACTTTCAGTTCTTTATATTTAGGTTAGGGCACTTTGATTGTAACAATGGTGATTCATATCACCACTTTTTCACATGTATCCTTCATGCTAGAATAAAACTATTTTTTCTTACAATAGATGACTATTTACTGAGCCTAAAGTTCAGCTCCATTGAAGAATATGGAGAGATAGACAAATCATGTCCAAATATAAGCACTAGAAGTGAATATACCATATACTTTAATGTGTAGATTGATCTGAGCCACTGGACTCGATGATCATATTGTTTCCTACCTTTCTATCAATTTTTTGGTTATTTATTTGTTTCCCTTTTTCCATTATCATGTTAAAAAGATGCTTCAGTTTCTAACCCAGGAGTTAGTTTTCAGTTATAATATGCACATTTTATTTTCTAACAAAATTTATTTGCTCTGTCCTTGTCTGGAACAAGAAAGGAAGTCATTTTTATATACATCACCACTTTATACTATTGCATATGATTGCTGTTTTAATATAGCTGACACTTTTATCTATTTTTACTAAGAGGAGTTTGGTTTCTAAACTGTTAGCATGAGAAGCAAACCAAATTTGCAATGCATTATTTCCTGTCCCCACTGCTTTTGACTAAATAGAGCAATTATGTGTGTAGTATTTGGAGAAAACTGCAGATATCTACTTTTATTGGAGAGTAACCCTTTAATAAAGAGCATATGAATAAGCCGAGGAACCTGATAAAATATTCAATAATATTAGGATTTATCTGTTTTTCACATTTTCAAACATACCCCACAAAACTGAAGAGTACTTTATTCTGTCACATTTGGCAGTGTGTAACATCCAGTGTCTTTGACATGTTTCCAAAGATTGTGAAATAATTGAGGAAAAAATATCTCAAAAATGCTAAGTGCCCTGTCATCACCTAGTTTGCACTTCCTTCTTTACTCTTTCAAAATTCATTTTTCTCATCCTTCACTTGCAAACATCTATACACCCACAATTCATAGCATATGCCTCTTTTAATGACTTGAGTTTTATGTAAACAATCATTTGCTTAGTCTTAATTGCCCTTCCAAGACTGTCAGGGTAAGTAAGGATAGCATTGAGAATAAGTACCTAGATTCTTTTTGCTTACTTCCGTCTCACCTGTGACTACTTTTGTTAGTTTTTAAGGATTGAAAAATTTGCACCAGGAACTAGTGACTTTAGTCCTATTAAATTATAGGAACATAGACTAAATATCACAGTGTATCATAGAAGTAACTTGAAGTGTTGAAGGAAAATCAAATATAGATAATATCAATTAATGGAAAAGTTTAAATAGAGGGAAATTTCTTCTTTTCTAGTTTCCTCTTTCTTTTTCCCTTTCATTTTTCCTTTCCTTTTTCCTTTCCAGGCAGTGCTCAGATTTGCACAAGCTACCCTAGAGATACTTGGCCTGGCTGTGCAGGCCTGACACTTAGGTACTTGGGCTCAGTAATGCTCAACTTGGCATTCATATAATTGTGCTCTGGCTGCAAGGAACAAACTCAGTGCTTTGGGGGAACTATTCAAATCAGGTCATGAATGTGGAACCGTCAAACAAATTTGCTATTCTTGCTTTAAGAAATTTGAAACTTGAGACTGAGAGACAACAGGTAAGATGCTTACCTGGCAAATGGCATGCCTGGGTTTGATCCCTGGCATTCTATATGATTTCTTGAATCTACCAGAAGTCATTTCTTAGTGTAAGACTAGGAATAACCATTGAGTATCTTTTTATGTGGCATGAATTGCAAATACGCGCGCGCGCGCACACACACACACACACACACACACACACACACTTAGACACATAAGAATTTTGAAACTATTCTCCCCTATATAAATGGAATGAATAAATTTTAGCATGTTCTGAAATCATAACGAAGGATGTAATTTTTGATACAATATAAACATGTAATTTAAGGCAGGGAGATAGTAAGTAAGTAAGGTGCTTTCCTTGCACACAACTGGCCTGCGTTTGATCTTCGATCCTTGCACCCCTGAACCCTGTCAGAAGTTATCACTTTGCACAGAGACAGGAGTAAGCAAGCCTTGAGCACATCTGGATGTGGCCCAAACCACTTCCTCAATGTAATTTAAGATAAAACCACAATATAGATTTTTTTGCTTGGGCCACACCCTGAGATGTTCAGGGCCTATTCCTGGCTCTATGCTCAAGAGTGATCTCTGGTGGTGTTTAAGGGATCCTACATGCAGTGCTCTGGTGAGCAAAATTTAAGCACTGCTAAGTGTCTCTTTGGTATATAGGATTATTTTGTGCTGATTATGTGTAAGGCCTGAGACATCCTCACCCTTTCTGGACCATTCCATTCCTGGGGATGTTCATTGATTCATTTAGTGCCAGGAATTGAACCCAAGATTCTTACATACAAAGTATGCTCTCTGGCACTTTACACTATCTCCTAGGCCCCATTGAACTTGCTAGCTCAGGTTCTAGGTTTCCTAATGTTTCCAACTCTCTACTTTCCGGAGAACAGAGGATTGATGAGCTGCTTTCCCATGAGAAGTGAAAAGGAAAACAGTTGGGGTGACAGTACTCCCACCACACAATGAGAAGGGATTGCTTGTAAACTGAATAGTGGGTTCTCTTTGCCCTTGTCAGTTTCATTCATAGTTATGGAACCTTCCATCAAGAACATGATTGCTGGCCGGAAGCTGATTCTGGGGTGGAGTATGGGCTCCTCCTAGGAGGTTATCAGCAGGGCAAATATTTGGATCACCTCACTCTCCGCTGGTGTCCAGGAGATTTCCATCCACACCCTGGCATCTCTCCTTGCACCACTGTCCAGGTGGCCCTTTCTTTTAATTTATTTTTTAAATTTGTTTCATTTGGGGGGGGGTCTACAACTGGATGTTTTCAGGGATTTTTCCTGGCTCAGTAAAAATTTCTGCCAAATTTTGAGGACAAGGTGGGTACCAGGGATCAAGCCTGGGTCAACAGTATGCAAGACAAGCACCTTTCCCTCTATATTCTCTTTCTGTCACTTTATGCAAAGGCTCTCCCAACATGCAACCAGGACTACCTGGCTAAGTACTTATTTATGGTGTGACCTCAGGAAGGCCCGGCTTGCCTGGCTAATTTATTTGTTGAGGTTCCCTCCCCGAAGCAATACAGCCATCTCCCTGGGTGTGAGGGGAGGGCAGCTTAAGGGGGGGATGTCCCTGTCCCCTCCCACTGCTCCTGGGAGATGGACTTTTATAGTGGGGAATTTAAGAGGAGTGGGTCCTCAGTGCCCCATGGATAGGTTTTAAATTATTGACCTTTTACAGTTCCCCTGTGGGTTCAGGAGACTGGGGTAGGATAGGGTGGGCAGAGTCTCAGGTCTTTAATTTATTCTCACAGTTGCATTTCTGGGGGCTCCTGTGGGCCCCCTGACTTGGTTTAAAGTCCAATGTCGAGATCCTATTTTTTATACAGGTATTTCAATTACATTTGTTTTGTACAAAAACAAAAAAGAAAAAAATATCTTTTATGTATCCTGTAGTCTTATAACTTGCTATTAACAACTAGCATTTTATTTTTTGTCAATTGTAATGAGTGATAGAAAGCATTAAACATTTTGCAGGATTGAATGAAAAGCAAATGTAACTTTAATTCGATGATTGGGAAAATAACTTTCAACTTCATTATCAAATTCTCAAAGAAAGATTTATTTTTTAATCTCTGACAGAGATTAGTTTAAAAGGCTGAGCACATGCTTTACATGTAGGAAGCTGGAGTTTCACCCCATGGCACTACAAGGTTGCCTGAGCACTGAAGTGAGGTCAGTAGCATAGAATCATGATAGCTCCCAGCACTGTCTGGGTGTTCCCAAGAAACAAGGAAAAAAAACTTTATCTTTGAAATTTTATCTATTGTTTTTCAAAAATATTTTATATGAACCTTCTCATTCCCTCTGACACTACTAAGATCACTATCCAGCACTGATTTTGCTATTAGAAGGTAATTTTTTATTTGGGTAATGACTTTCCCTTAGGGTGAATGTTGAATGAAACTATGAGAAAAAAGTTTGCTATGTTTATATTTGTGGAGCAATGTCACTTGGAGCATTCACTGTGTCTTACTAAGTGTTTCTTTACTTTTCTCTGAAGAGGTTCTTCAAAGGAAATGTGTTTCTACCCAACCGAGGGCTGCAGGAGAGAAAGTCATTAAATCAAAACCATCATTATCCCTGGAATTACATTGTACCACTTAATATTAATTTTGAGCATCTCATCAAAGGGCACAATACCACATTTTTAACAAATAGATCAGAATTGAAATGTATAGGAAATTGGAAAATGCCAGAAATATACAGGAAATTATATAGGTTCTGCTTCTGACACTCGGGTATTTTTGTTTTTGTTGTTGTTTTTCTCGTGGAATGTGGTTTTTATTCACTCAGGTTTCTACCACATAAAATGAGATGCAGAGAATGCCCATGTCATCTCCAGCATACTGACTTTGTTTCATGAAGGACAGTGTTTTTGGTCAAGTTAAAATAATTTGAAATATCCCGTTTCTGTACACTTTCAAATAAGTGTAAATAAGTGTAAACACTTGGAAATAGGATTTTTAAATCTTTTTGGGGAACAAGAGTATCTTATTTCTACTAGTCAGAAAATAGATTTTTCTATTCGTTTGGGCTTTCAAAGAAGAGCAGCCCTCATCCATGTGTGTTACATGGTTATAATGCATGGGCAATCTAAGTAGTCTAATCACATAGCCCCTAAAACTTTTCACCTTGTTGGTCTAACTAATAAGCTATTTAACTCCTTAAAGAATATGGGTCTTAAGAGTTTGATATTTTTCTGAGTTTTAGTGAACAAAAAAGAAAATTTCTTTTGAAGCAAATAAGATGTCTTATAATTTGACCCATAAAAGGGAAAACAAACAAAGAGTTTTATCTATCACTTAAAAATGTAAAAGATAAATCTAGAAGGGGCTCTTGGTTCACTAACTGTTCCAACCCAGCTCTCCATGAAGTGTGTTTGTAGAAATATCTGGAACTCATGTTGTTAGGGAGGCATTCTTGAAAAAATCTTGCTATTTGCAGCAACATGGATGGAACTAGAGGATATCATGCTGAGTGAAGTAAGTCAGAATAAAATGGATAGATGCAGAAATGATCTGTCTCCTAGGTGGGACTTCAAGATATACAGGCAGGTAACAATAAACTCAAAGGCAACATAAGTGGGGTGAAAGATGGGGGGCTGGATTCTTTGGAGAAAGGGAGTAGGTACACTGGTGATGGGTGGTGTTGCAAATATGTCCATTTGAAAACATTATTAATGATACTATACACAAACAATTTAAAATAATTTTTAAAAATAAAGGAGACTTTCTATTTTGCAGTATACCTAAGGCACTGCATCACAGGAGGATGAGTGAGAATTACTAAAAAGTTTTGGAAATCTTTATGTAAAGATAGAGGAATTGCACTAGGAGCTCAGCCTTGCTAAGTCTAATTCACCACCACCGCCACCACCACCGTCACCGTCACCAATGTAGCCCAGTAGTAGAGCACTTGAATTGCCTGTGAGACAGATCCTCGACTTGGCCCCTGGATGTACTAAAAATAAATTTTAAAAGTGATTTATTTGATCTGGAGCTATAATACAATAGGATAAGGCATCTGACTTGCATGTGGCTTGCATATGTTCGAGCTGAGTTTTATCTCCAGAACCCTATTTGGTCCTTCAGCTCCGCCAGGAGTAACCCTGAGCATAGAGTCAAGAGTAAGCCCTTAGTACTTCTGAGTGTGGCCCCATAAACAAACAAAAAAAAAGTGATTTATTTAAAATTCTCTACCCTCGGGCTGGAGCTATAGCGCAGCAGTAAGGTTTTTGCCTTGTGAGCAGCCAACACAGAATGGACCCCGGTTCAAATCCTAGCATCCTATATGGTCCCATGAGCCTGCCAGGAGCAATTTCTTAGCACAGAGCCAGGAGTAGCCATTGAGCATCTCCAGGTGTGACCCAAAACACCCTCACCCCCCAAAAAATTCTACCCTCAGAAAGGTACCTGGTTTGTTTTAGTTTAGTTAGAATTTCTAGTGGGTAGAACATAGACAACTTTTTAATTAATATTTACTTTAGAGAAGTTTTAGGTAAACAGAAAAACTGAGGTGAACTTGCAGAGATGTCCTAGCTTTTTTTTATTTTTATTTTTAATTATTGAAATCTTATGGTTAACAATTACTAAAATGGTTTCCATTGAGTACTATTCCAACATCACATTCATCACCAGTGTACCAGCCACCTATCTCGAGAAACCCTACACCCCTCCTTTTCAACCCCCTCAACACAGTTGTGTGGAATAGTGCTCCCATTATGTTAAGAATAGGTCTTTTTCATATATATATATATATATATATATATAGTTAAATACCTTGACTACATAAATGATTGTGTTTGGGTTTCAGTCATGTAAAGAACACCACCCATCACCAGTGCAATGTTCCCATCACCAATGGGTGGGGATGAGGGATTTCCTAGCTTTTTACTGCCACTGAAATCTGCTGGAAGGAAATGATCTGATGCAGTTCTGAGGGAACTATTCCAGGAGGGCACTGTTCATTCTGGAGGCCATAGGTGAAACCCACCTTCCTGAAAATATGGTTCTTGAGAGATGCAGACAGGACAGTGACTTGGAAGACATGTATTCTTCCATCCTGATGGCTCACTGCAGACCCATTATTCATTGTCACCTTGTCTTCACATTGATTGTTCCTAGAGTGGTAGTGAACCATATTTTGACATTTGTTATACCCACACATATGCAGTTATGAGTAATGTAAACACCTGAGGATAATATTTTGTGAGAATGTCAATATTCATCTACTTTGGGTATATAGGAAGAGGGACAATATTTGGACCCTACGGTAAGAATACATATAGTTTTGAAAGGAACTACAAACTGCCTGACAAAGAGGCTGTACAATTTTGCACCGAACCTCCCTATGACTGAAGATTCCAGTAGCCCCATATTTGCTGTTGCTACTGTTCTAGCTTTTAGCAATTCCTATAGCTGAGTGGTGGTATCTTATAATTTGCATTTCCCTTATGACATATGATGTGAAGCATATTTTCATATGCTTATTTGCCATCTGTAGAGACATTACTTATTAAAGTTCCTTGGATGTTTTTTAGACTAAAGTCTGGAATGGAGGAGGGCAGCAAACTATTTCACATAGGCCAATTCTGGCCCACTTCCAGTCTTTGAAAATGCAGTGTTATTGGAACATTGCCATGTCAATTTGTTTATGTGTTGTCAGCGGCTGTTTTTTGCTACAGTGGCATGGATGACTAGTTGTGATAGAGACCATATGGCCTCCAGAGCCTGAAATATTTACTATCTGGCCCTTTAAAGAAATGTTTGCTTACTACTGCCTTGGATTTTTGAGTAATCATCAGAGTTTTTGTTTCCAGAATTATTTTAGAAATACTGGAGTCATTAAAGTCTAGTACTACAACACAGACAAATGTTACCAATTGTGGCAGGTTCTCCTTTAATAGTGTACTTCTGAAAGAAGGAGAGATATTTTCCTGTAAAGTGTTCTCAGTGGGTCAGAGAGAAACAAAATAGGAACTTCGCAACATTGACAGATACTTGTTTAGGAGAGTCATGATTAGGATTGCAATTTTATTTGTGGCAAAATACAATAGAAAAGGACATAGCAGCAGCAAAGAGATTCCACCTGATAGAAAGTAAACATTGCACATTGCAAGACTTTGTGCAGATGTGGAAGACAGGAACCCTTACATCTTGGTGTTGAGTGTATTGACTGTTACACATCTGAATATTAATTCCTTAGTGTTTGAGAAAATTAAAGTGGAATGCAAATCTCATGTCTGGAAATAAGTTAAATGTCCTTCATAAGTAAATGGATAAATCAAGTGTGCTAGATTCACAAAATAGAACAATATTCTGATACCTATTGTATTAGTTGCCTAGGCTTGCAAAAGCAGCATATTACAAATTGAGTGTCAAAACAAGAATATTATTCCCTCACCATTTTGGAAGCTAGATGTTGGAAATCAAGGTCAAACTGCCTCTGAAACCTGTTGGAAAGATTTTTCCTTTGCATTTGCCCAGCTTCTGGTGGTTATGAGATAATCTTTAGAATTCTTGCTCTTCACTCATCCATCACCAAGTGACATTATATCTATCTATCTATCTATATCTATATATCTATATATCCAAATAGTCTTTGCTCTGTCTATATAACTTCAAATAGCCTTTTCTCTGTAAATGTGTCTGTGTACAAATAATTAAAGGTAATTAATTTAGTTTCTCACTTGGGGTTACACCTGGCAGTACTCAGAGCTTACTCCTCATTTAGGGATTTTTCTTTGTGGTACCAGGAAAATCATATGAAATCCCAGGGATGGAAATGGGACTGGATTGGTGCAAGATAAGGATCTTAACTTCTGTACTATTCTGTACTATCTGTCTAGCCCCACATTATCCCATTTTATAAGGCCATTAGGCATGTTGGATTATACTTAACTTTGAAACTGCAGTGCTTAGGTACCTACTTTTAGCACACAACTTCTTTCTCTCATCTATCTGTCTATCTCTTCTTGAAAGGATGATGATCAGAGTGCTGGAGGATCCTTCTACTCTAGTATTACCACCACTTAGTTTCAATAATTATTTCTGCAATACTCTTCTTTTATGTATACTGCATGTTTCTATTTAAATCAAAATACTGAAAATTCATTGTATAAATAGCATTTAAATAAAAAGGTTGCCAACAGAAAGGCATAGGCCAGTATAAAGGGTTAAAGAGAAATAAAGATGTTCCACGAGTGATATGGAGTGATCGTACAGTAGGTGGGGCATTTGACTTGTATATGTCAGATTCAGGTTTGATTCCAAACACCCCATTTGGTCTCTAAAACTTCACAAGGAGTGATCCCTGAGTGTAGAGCCAGGAGTAAGTCCTCAGCATTTCCAGGTGTGGCCCCAAACCAAAACAAATAAAAATGATGCTCCATGAGAAAACTAATAGACATGTTGCTTATAGTTATAGTTTTTATTTAATAGGTATATACATATGCCAAAACTTACTTAACATTTTAAACGTGCAGTTAACTAAATTAAATAAAATGTATTCCTTAACATTTGCATTAGGTATAAGATTTAAAATACCTAAAAATGTTTGAAAATATATACATTTTGGCATTCTAAATTTTATGTGTACTTTAAACTGTAATTAAGAAAAAATATAACAATGTCTTGAATGATATTTTAGCTTCTCTTGTTTCATGTATTTACCTTAGCTATTGGAGGGGAACTGAGTATTATTTTGCCAATAACTCTAATGTTATATTATGTTATATTATATTATATTATATTATATTATATTATATTATATTATATTATATTATATTATATTATATTATATTATATTATATTATATTATATTATATTATATTATATTATATTATATTATATTATATTATGTTATGTTATGTTATGTTACGTTATATTATATTATGTTATGTTATATTATATTATTAATTATAATATAATATATTATAATTATGTTATATTATTTTAATATAATTATAATGATCTAAATATATTTCCTAGACCTATAATCCCCTAATTTATATTTCCAGGAAAGGTTTAAACTAGTTTAACTCTTCGTAAGTAAATGCCAGACATTTTGTTTTTGCCTTTCTAAAATATAGCAGATTTTTTGTGTGAATATTAATACAGTACTGGTGTAGAAATTAATTCTTTTTACACTCTTCATTGCTTATATGCATATCCCATCTGAACATTAATTCAAAAACTAGGTAACAGGCCATCTACTGTGTAAAATGTTTAACCATGATTGGCAGGATAAGGATCCACTTATAATACACTTATAATCCTCTTCCTTTTGACATAGGGTGTTAGTCAGAAAGGAGTTTTCTCTTCATTCTGCTATTGAACTATTCTTATGTGCTCATGAGAAAAGAAAAGAAAATTTCTCCAAAAATGTTCTCAAGCTGTTTCTATTTTTTTCTTTCCCTATTGTTCCTTGATTATTATTTTGTTGCTACCCATCATTTTTCTCTTATTCTGTTTAAATGCATTTCTCATTAAAAATGAGATATCTAATAAAATGGCAAGAAAATGAAGTACCAAGAAAATTTCAGTTTTCTTATAAAAATTATATGGCAAAAAGAAGCCTAACCACTGAGTTGTACCAGGTAGATTGATCTCTGAGATGAAAAATTGGAGACCTCAGAATGGAGACAGGCAGATTCCTATCCCTTCCTGAGAGGCCCAACAACTGCCACACCAGCCCTCCAACATATAAACAGTCCAGCTCAGCAGCTACTGGATCACATGGTCACATATGTGGCCTCACTACACCTCCTCATGTTTTACAGTATTAACAGTTCAATAGGAGTACAGCAAATTTGTTGGTAAAGTTGCATAGAAGTTCAACAAGCTCAGTGAGTTTTAACAAGTTTAAAATACTTTTTAAGTCACAGTTTTATATCTAAAATAATTATGTGACAAGAAAAGTTAATGTGGTTAAATTAGCACTTTAAATCTATTATCATTGTTGCCTTTTGTGTATGTGTGTATGCAAATACAATTGCTGGGGCTAGAGATGGTGAAGAGGTAAGGTCTTGTAAGTGGTTGATACCAGTTTGATATCTGACACCACATATGGCCCCTGAGTACTGCCAGGTATCACTTATGAGCACAGTCTCAGAAATTGCTTCGTGTACTACTAATTGTAGCTTAAACCTTGCCCCCTTCCATACAGATATAGTTGCTTATCTTTATTTCAGCTTTTAGAGTTATGTTTATACAAGATATGTGTTACAGATGGACTCTGTAAATAGCAAATTTAAAGAACAGAATTGACAAGAAAAACTTTGAAGTTGTACTTAATACCACTTATTTAGTATCATACTTTATAAACATAAATTAGATTAGGCTTATACATTTGTGAAAAATAATAATTTTCTGATATATAAAATAACAAGTTATAATATATTCTAGATATATAGTAGAAAAGCCACATGCTTTCTCCCCATTTCATATTTGCTAAGGTACAATGTCCTGACAGTACTCAAGGAAAATAGTACTCAAGTAGCTCATACATAAAGAGCATGTGTTTCAAAACTGAATTGTCTCCCTAGAAAAGGAATTGTTTCAAAGTGGGAACAATTCTCAGCGGGCACTAAGATCATCCTTGTGATACACTGTCTGGTGCCATAAAGGCAATTTGGTAATATGTTGGGAACATGAGGTGACTAAAATCAAATCTGAGGTTTTTTTGAATACCATGTAAGAATACCAAACCTCTGTGCTACCCTGTCCCAGTATGAGAGCATAATCTCTATTCCTGTGTACTGAAACAACAATAAAATGCAAAAAGCTTTACATTTTTAATATAATTTCTTCTAAGTTATAATTTTCTCTGCCAAATATAGTATTGCTTATACTAGCTTTCTTATGAAGTATAAGTTATTAAAATAATTTAGTAGTTTTGTCATAAGAAACCCTTGACTAAATGTTAGGCATTATTTTAAGATGAATTGATCCTCCAGGGTTCTCTAACTTGACTGATAAAACTTTGTATGTAGCATGTAACATTATATTTTATAAGTCCTCCAGCTTTCTTTTCATTTCTTTTCTTTTTGTGAAACGTGTTAAGCAGTTATTGAGCTAATTATTTTTCTGATAGCTTCCAGGTTATATTTTAGTCCAACTTGCATTCTTCACTAAGCTTGCCTCATTTCTGTATTGTTTTCTGCCATTATAAATTGTGTGTGCTTTTCTACCCTCAGAAAAGCATATATAGTAAACAAATAAAATAAAAACTTATATTACAAATAAAATAGTAAAAGATCAAAATATGAATTTCTGTATTTTCCAAGAAGCCCTGTTGAAATATACTGCTTCATCTGTCAAGGCTTCCACCAAACTCAGATTGTCTTTATCATAAATATACTACCTTATCTTTTAGGATTAGTTTTATAGCTATGTGTCTCATTGATAATAAACATTTTGTGTAAGCCTAAATTTTAATAGTAATTTTAAGCCTTGTATAAATAATAGCCTCAATGTTATTTAAGTAATGAAGAAATACCCTATGGCCTATTGTACATATCCATTAATGACATTTAAATTTTTATGAGATGTTAAATGATTTTAAATGAATATGAATTTTCTTATCTCATGGACTTTGGGTCAGGGACATGCATGTGTTCTATATGACAGGAGACATAATTTTACAAATTATGTAAATAAAATGAGAAACTTGAAAGTAAGACTTTCTGTGCTAGAATTTTAATTTTAAATATATGAAAGCAAAAAGAAATATATTTATAGAGAAATAGAATTTAATATACTCTTACATATAGTTATGTGATTGCAAACCTTTAGTAATTTTGTTAATTTCAGAATTTAATCATCATATGGTGTATTGGCAAATGTAATTTTAGAATACACTATTTCCTTACCATATTCTTGAATAAAAATGTGAAAAGGCCATTTAAACATTTTATTTTTCTTACTCATAGAATATAAGTAAACTTTTTAGAAGATACGTTATCATTTTGCATATATTTATTTTACATATTTTTCCATAATCTTTTATCCACACTAACTTCCTATACCCCCCTGTAGTTTAAATTAGTTGCTTTGGATCTTTAACTTTTTCTGGAAATTTAGTGGTCATTTATGGAATCAGTCAGAGATGTTTCTTAGTCAGAAACTCCAATTTCAGTTTCTCCTTAATTTTCTTTTTATCTAGAGTTATCTAGAATTAATTTAGAAGCAAGCCCTAAATTTTAAGTACATTGAGATGAAAAGAGATTTAGATACCCCTTGCACTGGTGGATTTACTTTCATTCTTTTAATTTTTCTTATAAATCAATCATGGTTGCATTGAAGACAGTTTATAGTTACCATGGAAACCCATGGCTGTGAACACATTTGATCAGGATCTCAGGACCAGGGATTCATAAATAGACATATTTATAAACAGAGAAGTGTTCCCTTGGACTTGCAGGAGAGTTTTTTTTACTTTCTCTTTCCTTAAATAAGTACTTTCTTTAATCCCAGCTGGGTACTTTATCCTTTACTTCCTGAAATAAATTCTTGCTTTAATTATGTTATTCTCATCATAATATCCCCCCTTTCTTTAAATAACAAAAATTAGGAGTCCGGGGATTGGATGTGTGAGTAAACTGGTTCCCTGGACTCTCTTGTACCTGAAGTTTCCATAAAGATACAAAACCTAGAGATCCAGGGGTTTGGATAACAGGTAATAAAGAAATATCCTAAATATTGATGAGCTGAAGTCAGTGGAAGAATATTTTACAAGAGTTCAGACTGGGTTAACATTGATTACATTAACTTACTATTGATTCTATTACTGGCTGGAAACACATAAACTGCCTGAATTAATTTCATTTTCTATTACTCCTAATTTACTATTTACTTAAAATTCAGCTTCCTGAAAATTTCACCTGGTATATTCTTAAATTGACATTAGTTTCTTTATATCCTTTCTTCATTTTGGGGGGAATGGGACAAGGTTTGGGCAATACCCATTGGTGATCAGGAACTATTTTTGGCTTTGTGCCCAACAGTGAACAATGGTAGTGCTGAGGGGATTATATCCAATGCCAAGAACCAAACCAGGGTTGTAGATAAAGCAGCTATATACAAAGTAAGTGCCTTACCTCCAGAGGCACCTTACCTCTCTGGCACCATTCCTGTACTCCCTTTTTAAGCTTTATTATGGAAGCATGACTGTGACTTCACCTTAGATTGCAGGATGTGGATCAGATTTAAGCCAATGGAACTACTAGGTACCAGCTAAGCCAAATCTAGATCAGCAAAACTCTAAACCACTGAGAAAATAAAATGTTTTATTAGGCACCTTTTTTAGGCAGTAGTTAACTGGTATTGTGCACATTTGGACAGCTAGAAAAAGTATAAAATGCTGATATGATACTATGTGAGCAGCTTTAAAATAAAAATATTTGATGACCTTATTATACTGCATTATTTCTTAATATATATATATGCATGTAGGACATTGCATATTTTAATAAACTTTATTGAATACATTTGAAATTGTTTTGTAAAGGTAAAGATCATGTTCCAGTTTTTATTGTAGTATACAAAATGAGACAGACTAAAGCAAAATCCTATAATTGAACATAACCCAATGTACAGTTCTGGGTTAAAAATTTTGTATTTCTGGTCTTATACTATTGTTAGTAGGTTAGTTTACTTTAGTTTTAATATTGGGATCAATCTTAACAATTGGATTTTACAAAGAGTAACATCTGAAAATTGATGCATGGCTTTCCTTGTCCAAATTATAACACATTATAATATTTAATCTATATTTAATCCATATACATGTAATTTAACAGAACTCAGAATACCAGTTCTTGGTATAAAATTTTACTTTTCAATCTTTTCCCTAATGTTTGAAATTGAACCCAATGTAATACCATTTGCAATTAATGTATCAGGGATGGGCCTATTATTTTTTCTTTTAGAAAGCAAATAAACTTAACAAAGCAGTAATAATTTCTAGTTGATTCTGTTAGTGGTAAAATATAGGCATGCAGGTAAATTAAATTTTTAGTGTCTATAGTGAAATCTACACTATTAGTTAACATCGATACTAGTAAAAACTGGTCCAAAATTTGGGTCTGATTAGCTTATTTTTTATAAATTCTTGCATGATAGTTCAATTTTTAGAGGAAAAAGTGTATTTTAATAACACAAGTAGGTACAAATAATCTTAAATAGTGCATAGAATTTAATAGAACTATTTTATAAATATATTACATATCAGAAAAATAAAACAGAAGTAACTTCAGGATCCTTAATTTTTCTGTATTTTGAATAAAATGCTCACAGTGTATTGAATTGAAATGAAGAGAAAACATAATTTATTCAATGTAACCTCAGAAATTTGTATACTCTGAGTTATTTACAATTCTATCATGTTTAAGATTATTTGTAAGTTTCAGCAAATTTGGAACAGATAAGTCTTACTTTCTCTTTGAAAAATATACACACACGCATATGCACACCAGAAGTCATAGTATCATGATGGCCCATCTTTACAATGTAGATATTTTAATTTATTTGGGAGTGGAGGGTTAGTTATACCTGGCAGGGCTCAAGAGCAACTTCTGGCTCTGTGTTCAAGGGTCACTCCTGGTGGATCGCTAGGAAACATAATCAGTGTTAGACATCAACACAGGATCTATGTAATGCAAAGCAAACATCCTAACACCTGTAATATCTCTCAGCCCCTCAGAGATAGTTTTAATTCAGTGTAACACAAAAGCAAGTTCAATGCATTAGATTTATATCTATGCAAGAATTGCCTGTTTATAATACATGTGCTGTAGAACTTGAAAATGCCTCACAGAAAGGCTCACCTTGAGGAATACAAATTGTCTTCATTCTTTGGCAAATTTAAATGCTTTGATCAAAGCTAGCAATTATCTCTTTTTATTAACAGCTATAAAGAGCCAATTTGTATCTATGTTGGTGCTTGCTAAATTGATCTTGGCTATTTTGAGTGACAAAGTATGAATATGTTAGTACACTCCATATTGGTCTATTATATTGCAGGACTAGGTATAGTTCTTCCAATGGAAAAAAATGAAAGGTTTTTTTCTTAAATTTTTTAATCCAGATTAACACAAAACATCAAAAACCCATTCTATTCAACTTGCATTAGTAAACTTGAGAGGTTTGAAGATGAAAATCCCCAAAGATATGACTTTGAAAACTAGTAGGGTTCATCTCTTAAAATCAAAGTAGTAGAGGTAAAATAGAAAAAAATGTCTCTTTAAATGATTCAAGGGTGACTCACTCACTCATCTCAGGGCAAAAAGAGCTGCTTAGGGGCCGGCGAGGTGGCGCTAGAGGTAAGGTGTCTGCCTTGCAAGCGCTAGCCAAGGATCAGGACCACGGTTCGATCCCCTGGTGTCCCATATGGTCCCCCCAAGCCAGGGGTAATTTCTGAGCGCTTAGCCAGGAATAACCCCTGAGCATCAAACGGGTGTGCCCCCCCCCAAAAAAAAAAACAAAACGAAACAGAACAAAAAAAGAGCTGCTTAACATACTCCCTAACTTCATGTGAATGAAGCTTTTTTTTACTCAGAGATTGGTAATAGGAAAATTACACTGGTGAAAGGTAGTGTATATTTGATGACTGAAACCCAACTACAAACATTTCTGTAATCATGGTGCTTAAATAAATAAATTATTATTATTATTATTATTTATTAGTTTTGGGGCCACAACTGGTGGCGCTCAGGGGTTATTTCTGGCTAGGCGCTCAGAAATCTCTCCTGCTTGGGGGACCATATGGGACGCCGAGCAGATCAAACCGTGGTCCGTCCTAGTTCAGCCGCTTGCAAGACAAATGCTCTACAGCTGAGCCACCACTCCGGTCCCCAAAAAATTATTTCTAAAAATTAAATAAAAAGTGTGAGGAGTAGGGGCCAGTTGAGATATTCTCCTGGGATGGAGGATGTTGGGTGCTGTGTGTGTGTGTGTGTGTGTGTGTGTGTGTGTGTGTGTGTGTGCTCTTCCTCTGTCTTGCTAATAATAAAGTTTCTAGATACCCTTTCTTTGGAGAGCTCAGTTTTTTAAAAAAGCTTTTCTATCCTTATATATAAATGGAGATAATGAGGAGATTGGTTTTAATAAAACTGAATTCAATATAGAAGGAGCCATGAAGCTCACACATGGACTTTTTTATACTCTTTTAGCCCTCTAATAATTTAGTGTTTTTCATGTAGTATGCATCAGATCAGGGCATTATAATTTTCCTATGGCCAAATTATTTAACTGTATTAATATACCACATTGTTTCCTAGTCACATGTTGATTAATATTGTGTTTCTTTACCTTTTGATTACTATGAATATAATGATGCTATAAAAATCATATGCAAGGTTTTGCACGTGCATGTATTTTTTATCTCTTGAGTATAAACACTGGAAGTGAAATAGGCAAAATTATCTTTATATTTACACTTTCTGAGGAACTGACATCTATTTTCCAACTAGGCTATACCATTATAAACTATTCAAAATGATAAAAAATAATTAAAGTTTTAGTTTTCCTATGTTTTCATAAGTTCATGTTATTTTCAGATTTATTTTTTAATAGTTTAGGCTTTCAGATTTGGGGGCCACACACAGCTATGCTCAGTGCTTACTCCTTACTCCTGCCTCTGTGCTTAGGGTTCACTCTTGATTGGCTTGAGGAACCATATATGGTGTCTGGGATTGAACTGTGGTCAGTCACTTACAAGACAAATGCTTTAACCCATGTACTGTCTCTTCAGTCTTTATTTTAGGCATTCTATTGTGAAGTGGTATGGCATCGTTGTATAGGAAAATATGGTTATTTTTAGGAAATATACTTTAGTCAATTTTCTGTTTATTTTAAAAATAAGTATAGATTAACAAGAAGCCTTGTAGGTAACTTGTCATTTTGTTTGGGGGCCACACCCAGCCATACTCAGATTCTTTGTTCAGGTATCACTCCTAAAAAGCACAGGGGACTTTACATGGTGACAGGAAACTGAACCTGAGTGATTCAAGAGTAAGGCAAGAGCCCAAGTTGCTGTACTGTCTTTCCTTCCCACCTATAATTTTTTGACTGTAAAGAAGAGCTAAAAAAAAGTGTCTAAAAACTGCTGACTTGGGTCTAGGGAGATAACTCAATAGATTGTCACTCATGCTTTGGATCAGGCTCCAATTTCTAGCCCTGGAGGCACATTTCATGTCAACTGTCCCAAGCAGCACTACAGTGTGAAATGCCTACTCCTAACTCTCAAGCCTGAATGCTAGGCCTAGTATATTCTCCCCAACAACATTGTGGAGATCCCATCACCCAGCATAAAGGACAGGAACCAAAATAAATCTCTGCTTATTTGGTTCAAGAAGAACATGAAAGTTCTGGAAATAGCAGTTGTAGTAATGGTTTTTAGATCATCACAGAAGCTATGTAGTTTAATAAACTTGTTAATCTATAATTATTTTTAAAATAAACAGAAATTGGTCAAAGTACATCTCCTAAAAATAATCATATTTTCTATTAAATAATACAGAGTTCAAAAATCCTATTTGACAGGTAGTTTCATAATTCTGGATATGCCTGATTTCAGGTAGGCTCCAAAGCTTCCTTGATAGCCCTTTTTCCTTTGTGACTATGAGGCACAATCATTTTGTGTTTTTTTTTTTATTTTACTCTTCTAACTCTTCAGTAAATACACTGAATAATTCTTTACAATTAATCTATACCTTTTTAAAAAACAGCTAAAATGGATTCTATTCCCTGATAAAGAATTAGAAATCACATAAAATTAAAAGAGCAAATATTAAAATGAACAAAACAGAAATCCTAAACCAAACAATTCTGGCAAAAAGGTAGAGCTGGGGGAAAAAGGTTTGTTCAATAAATAGAACACAGGAACAAATTCACACATTATTTTAAATTTCAGAATTAGAGAAATAGGGACCAGAGAGATAGCTCAATGGGTAGGGCATTTGCCTTGCATGTGGTCAATCCAGGTTCAATCCCCGGCATCCTGTATGGTCCCCTGAGCCTTCCAGGAGTGATTTCTGAGCACAGAGCTAGGAGAAACCTCTGAGTGCTGCTGCTAGGTGTGGCCCAAAAACAGACAAAAAAATTAGAGAAATAAATATCAGACTGAAAAAAAATATTTGAAAGTGCTGTGTCTGAAAATACTAAAAAATGGTAAGAAGTTTATAAAATTATAAGCAGAATGTACTTATAGAAAGGAGCACTGATTATTCAGGAAACCAATATTTTAACATAAACAATGGAATATTGAACACAATAATGAAATAAATATACAAAGATTTCTGGGCTCTTTGATCAATGCATAGTATATCTATTTGTATTTTCTCAAAGAATGATAGCATATAATTATTAGCTTTTAGGGCCTCCTCTTTTGTGAAATTCCTTTTAAGTCTTTTGTCCATTTTATCAAATTAGGTATTTTTTATTTATTGATTGATTTAAAGAAAATCGCATAATACACAGTTTTATTGAGAATGAGTTTAAAAGTTATAGTAGGTAGGTCATACTGGAACATGAATTAAATATCAATAAATCTTAAGGAAGTAAAAACATGTAAAATTTCTTTGATCAGTATATAGATCTTAAAAACCCATACACAAAGATAAAGAATCCCCACTGTGTTTGAAATAAATTCAATTAAAAATATCTGTAGGCACGGACACTGGCCTAGGGTGGGGCTCAAATCCCTGTCCTTCGGGCTTGGGAGGGTCTCTCTCCCTTCCTGGAGCAGGATTTTTAGCCGGCACGGACGGGCAGCTGGCAGGCCTCCCCATGTGCCAGCGGCCTCTTGGTCCGGCCTAGGGTAGGGGGGCCCGGATCTGGGTCACCCGACCCCCATCTCCCCCATTCCTCCGGATCTCCAGGTGGGTTCCTGGGAGGAGCTGACGGGACACCCTGGGTTTTCCCCACTCCCAGGCCGGGCCGGACACTGGCCTAGGGTGGAGCTTAGGGGGTGGAGTTTGATCTGGTGGTTGGCAGATAGTTGCTCAGCTATACTCAGGCTGTCACTGGCAATTTCATACCAGTCTACATTTTGCAAACCGCACGGGGGCGCTAGCGCCCCCGCGTGAACATTTGCTCCTCCCAACCATCAGTACCCCAGATTTACCCTTCTTAACTTCAGTAACACATAGTTCTAATCTTTGACCTAAGACATACAGTAGATCTAACAAATCCCAGAACTATTTAGAAGGACACAAATTGAACACATATATCTTTTGAATATTTTATGGGTATTTTCTTTAACTGATGTAACTCTCTATATATTCTTCTACCATGATGTTTCTATTCACCTTTCATCTTGTCTTTTCTTTGTAAGCTGTTCAGTAAGGATTGTTGTTGGAACTGTCCCTCAGTTTGATGCCTATGATTGAACTATGTCATGGAAATTGCTGGTCTTGTTCCTATTGCCTCCAGATGCACCAATAACGCTTCATGGCATTGATCCTTGTTTGCATAGACACATTAAAATGGGAAAACACCATACATACAGATAAGTTCTTATCTAATAAATCTCAGTACAATGTACCTTACACCCTGAACATTGATATAATGACCTGGCACAGGCCTCAGAAGAATGGGCATCCTCCATTCACACCGGAACCAGGCAAGCTATCTACGAAACATCCAAGGTCTCTTATAGCAACAGCTGGAAGCAGTCCTCTACCAGGAAAGACACTACCAAGGGTCTGACATCGACCTCCTAAAAAGAGACTTCTGTTTACACTGAGAAGACTTGACAGCAACAATGACCTGCTCTACAGGACATGGTTCTCTCTAGTGCCCCTTAAGTGTGAGGTGAAACGAGAGGATGCTCTGCACCATCCTGACTGCAATATGGGATATGCAGACTCCAGGATCTTTAATACAGAAGCATGATACCAACAACAGAGACTATGTGAGGAATGGAGGTGTAGTGCTACTACAGACAATGACTTGAATTGGACAAACTAATTTGCCTGGAGCCTAGAGTCAGTCCTGTGCCAGGAAACTTCAGGGGTAGGGTCTCCTTGTATTTAGACCATAATTTGTCTTTCCATGTCCCTTATGTTTTGGTGGGCCTATGCAAACAAATGCCACTTTAATACCATTTTTTACTATTTTCCCTTGACTCCAATCCTTAAGAAAAACAACCCACTAAAACTTTTGAGGTTAACTTAAACTAGTTAGCATGTGCATGGAACTAGAGAAATGTACTTTGCCCTCAATGTTTAAGGAGTTACATAAGTGTAATGTCTTTAGATTCTATTGTGTGCTGCTAAGAAATAGTATGTACTACAACTGGGGATTTGAGGGACAAAGTAATTGTATTGTACATGGGTTCAGTTTTGTTTTTCTTAATGTTCTTTGGCTGAAAGTTCAAGGCTGGGATATCATCGATGGGACTACCGAGAATTCTGTTTATGGGTGATTGGGCTTCCACTGTAACTTTACCCTGTCCTCTTTCTTTGCATCTTTGTTGTCATAATTAAAATAAAAAAATATCTGTAGGCATAAAATAAAATCGCAAGAAATATTAGCTAACATATTAGTAATAAAATGAAGATAATTATGAAGCTATAATGACTGTCTGACAGTCATATGTAAAGTACCTTACCTTTTCAACTATGCATATAATGGTGGGGATGATGAGAACATTGAACTCTTTTGCCTTTTATAAGTGCACTAATGCTCTTTATGAGATCTCCACCCTCCTGACCAAAATCCCATCCCTAGGTCATCAAACTGAACCCTAAGGTTCAACATGTGAATTTTGGATGGACACACAGTCAAAGCAAACAAACTGATACATTTAGAAGGCACTGAAAATTGCCAAAAATAAAATATCAAAATGACAGAATGGTTTTAATCTATATGAGTAGTTTATAAAATTATTTGGAATTATAAAATATAGTAAGAGTCTTGCCAGAAAAATTTCCATCCTAATGAGCTTCATTAGAGAATTATAATCAATATTTGAGGAAAAATATACCAATTTTTTACAAACTCTCCAAGAAATAGAAATGGTTATACTGACCTCCACTAATATTAATTGAATATCCTTTTCTTGAATAGAAGACAGCCTCTTTTCATTACCTCAGTTCATCTAAAGAAAGTGGATTGAGCTTCATTTTCTTAAAGTTCACTTTTCCCTCAATCTGTTCTCTAGCTTTGAAAATATTCTCTAGTCCCTTGCAACAGTCCATGGGAAAAAATTCTGGACATTCTAAAGAAGCAAAAGAAGGTGAATTTCAGCTTATGCTCTTTCTTATCCCTTACTTATTTCAATCTGATCTTTTTATTATTTTTAGTGTGAGAGGGGAGGGAAACACCTAACAGTACTCAAGGACTACTTCACATTTAGTGTTCAGGTATCATTGCCTTTGAGTACTCAGAGGACCATAAGAGGACCATGCAGTGGCAGGTTTCAGATTTAGGGCTCCTACATGCAAATCATGTGTTCTATTCCTTTGAGTTATCTACTGACTTCCAGTCTGTTCTTGTAAACTTTGATTTGCTACTGCCAGAGACTGTATGCATACTATGTAAAGCCAAAGTGATACAACGTACTGAGATAAAAACTTATGTTTACTTTCTATTCCCTCATCATTTCAATCAACAAAATATTGAGCCTAATAATTATTGGAACAATTTCCTAAGTCACTTCCCCCCCACCTCTGCCAAGCTGTGTTCAGGGAACCCTTGGGCCATTCTTAATAATTAAACCTATTCAAATATGACTTGATGCTCAGGAATCACCAGCAATGCTGGGGCCACCAAGGCAATGGGGGTACACCCAGTGGGGCACAGGGGTCAGTATGGTGCTGGGATAAAACACAGGCCTATGACTACATAGCACACACCCTCACCCCTGGGCCATCTCTTTCACCCAAAATTCACTCATTGTTTTTGTTGTTGTTTTTAGTACAAAGCATTTTATCCAATCATTTTACATTATTTAAAAGCAACTTTAAACAAATATGTAAGAATAAACTGAAACTTAGTATTTTAATATAAGAAAGCAATATATATATATATTGCATGCATACAAAAGACAAAAAATGTGTGGGTCAAGAGTACTTATTTACTCTCCTCAGAACATAGAAGGAAAAGGAAGTCCAATTCACATAATAAGAAAATAGTTTTTCTGGTTTAAGATTGTAACCAAAGTTTAGGCCAAAGAGAATTAGAAATTTGTATATGAGTCCAATTACAAAACACCCATAATACTATATGTACTTGAGTGTAATCAACTTTTCTGAAAAGATGGTTGTCATTCTTAATTGGGTTCAATCATATACCAATAATCTTTTTTTGATTTAAAATTTTAAAGTTTTGTGATTTACAAATTTATTCATAGTTGGGTTTTAGACATACAATGTTTTAGGAACAATATGGCCACCAGTGTCAACATCCCTCCACCAATGTTTCCAGAGTCCATCCCATGCCACCACCCGTTTCCCCTTGAGTATTCATATATATAATATATGTAATGAATATGCTTATATATAAACAAAAGGAAAATAGCTATAAATTAAGAATTGTATTACCAACATTCCTATTATAAGACCTGAAGTAATTGTTTTGTCCTATTTTAAACCTTTGCAGCTTAAAGAGTAAAATTTAATTATCTACATAAAATAGTCTTCATAATGATAGAAGAAATAGTTATATTAAATAAGTGACTAGCATGAAAAGAATTGATTGCTATTTGCCAGTATAACTAATGATAAAAATAGTGAGCTCTTCAAGTATCTGCTATTATTAATACCACAGGCTCTTGCAATGCAATCCTTATAATGAACAATAGTCATTGTTAATGATAATTGAGATTATATAATAGTTTTGACAGGGACTATTTATATAATAAAAAGTTTGACTTTAATCTGTGGACACCAAGAATGGAAAAGGGGCGAGACAATGGAGGCTGTTTTGTGTCATTTTATTTGTTTTTGTTATTTAACAGTAAGTTATTTGACTTTAGTTTTATATAGTATCCTAAAGTTTGAGGTTATGTAACTCTCCAAGGTTGAAAAAAAACCTAAGGAAGGACAAAATAACTCAAGTTGAACCATGAAAATACATATACCAAAGCAATATGTGATTAATTACTTGGGGAGATGTTTTGATTTGGAAACCATGTTACAATAAGAATTAAATTATTTTTGGGTGGGCTCTCAAGCAGAGCATCAGCCATTCCACATGATAATTGGCCATATGGGTCAGATGGTTCTGGTTGGACAGAGTCACACTGAATTGTGATTTAGAAAATATCTAGTACAGGGATAATATTCAGGACTACATATAGGCCTGGTATGTATCCTTGACCTATAAGATACCTTATTAATTCTGAGAATAAAAGTATTTTCAGATGTAATATACCATTAAGGGAGTGTGATGGGGTGTCTAAGTCATAGCACAGAGAGTAGGGCATTTGTCTTGCACGTGGCCATCCTGGTTTCATTCCCCTGCATCTCATATAGTCCCCTAAGCCTGCTAGGAATAATTTCTGAGAAGCCCTGAATGTGGCCCCCAAACAAAAACAAACAAAAGAAGTATGATAACTTTATAAATATTCACCATAAACAGAATAAAGTATTCATTGCTAGAGTAATTTATCAGACACAATTAATTAAAAATATGAGTGAATGGGCTGAAGTGATAGTACAGCAGGTAGGATGGTTGTGTTGGACAAAGCTGAACTAGATTTGATCCTAAGCACACATATATGTTCCCTGAGCCTGGCAGGAATGATTCCTGAGTACAGAGCTAGGAGTATGCTCTGAACATCAACCACCAGTGGGTGTGATCCAACATCCTCCTCCCAAAGTAAGTGAGAAAATGAACTCAAGATTTAAGATCATCAGTGTTCCCATCAAGTTGCTGCCACATAGTCAGTTCTTAATGTATACACATTGTGTGAACCAACTGCACAAATAAAACACTCTTACTACATAACTAATGTTGTCACCTGCAGTTGATAAAAATTACTTTTCAGATGGTATAGAAATGATTAAAGGTATAAATTAATAATTTTGATATCTTTTAAACTTAAATAAAATAGACATTTTATTTTATCATTTATCATTTTTCATTATCATTTTATCATTTATTTATCATTTATTATTTTATCATTTATCATTTGTGAGCCACAATTGTTTGTTATCAGGGTTTATCCCCAGATCATTCCTCAGCAGTTACTCCTGGCAGTGTTCAGGGTAGTATGTGGTGCTGAGAATTGAACTCAGAGCTTCACACAGTGCAAAGTAAATATTCTACCACTGAGCTATATAACTAACTGACCCTTAAAGTTTGTAAATTATTAAACGTGGTGTCCTAATTTTACATTAAAAGACCTTTATTTGAAAAATAAATTTTCTATGCTTTTCTAAATAAATATAAATATCTAAAATAAATATAAATATCTATATTTATATATATCTACATATATAAATAAATATAAAATATCTAAATAAATTTTCTATGCTTTTCTAAATAAATATAAATATCTAAAATAAATATAAATATCTATATTTATATATAAATGTATCTATATATATAAATATAAAATATCTAAATAAATATAAATATCTAAAATGTCAATATTCTATACATACTTTATATCAGAAGTATAGACTGAAAAGTTTATAAGGATTTTGATGAATAAAATATTTCACTTAGATATAATTTGCACACAATATATTGTATTAAAGCTAGAAGGTTGCTTGACTAAGCATTCAATCAGGTTGAAGAGTGGGTTGGTAATTGGTCAGCTTCTGGTAATTCAAGTGAGACATCAATCCTGTCACAGGTTTAATGATGGATCTTGCTTTGGGGATATATCCAAGAGCACACTCATAATTCCAGGTAAAAAGAACCTATCCTTTTAGTGAGCCTCTGAGGACAACAATCCTGAAATTTTGTATGTGTTCAAATGAGTGTACGATTTATATTACCCTGACATGTGAGAATTTCAATGCTGTTTTTATTCTGGATACTCCTATATACTTTCTATTGAAAGAAGTGAGCCTTAACTAGTGTTCTGCTAAGGTCTATAGTTATTTTTTCTGTCATAAATCCAGTTCTATAAAGCTTTTTTCCATTATGCACTAATGACTTTGAGTACAAATTTCTAAAATTGAAAGGTAATAATGCAGGTTGGAGCCATAGCACAGTGGGTAGGGTTTTTGCCTTACATGAGGCCAAACTGGGTTTGATCCCCATCATTTCATATGGTCCCCTGAGTCTGCGAAGAATAATTTCTTGGAGCAGAGCCAGGAGTAACCCTTGAGAGCTACTGGATGTGGCCCACTCAAAATGGTATTAATGCCTTCAATTTGCAACTTTGTAAGTGAAATTTTGTTTTTTAATGGGAAGCATGAGTTCCTCTGAAGAAATAATATTTCTTGTTGTTTTGATTTTTGGGGGGGGATCCGTACCCAATTTGCTTTCTCTGGGTTTTATGTTTAGTGATTATGCCTGGTGGTGATTGGAGAATCATATGTAGTATTAGTGTTAGAACCCTGGCCAAACACATTTAAGGCCTTACTCATTATACTATCTCTCTGGCCTAAAGTTAATATTTCAACAAATATTTTGTAAGTACAGACTATATTCTGGATTTTACCTAAATATTGATTTTAGTATTTTCAGTAAAAAAGTTTTATTTGAAATACATTCTCTAGAGGGTCATTCTTACAATGTCAGTGCCAAATACTCTCAATTGCTGTTCTTACAAAGAAAAGGCTTTTGAGAAGGAATTCACTTTGCCTAAGAGTTATGGGTTTCTCCGTCCTTGGAGTATATTGTCATGGGATCAACTATAGACTTTGTTCAGGATCATTTACTCTCCCGGTGGTCTTTTGTCGTGTTTGGGAGACTTCTGTTCTGTTCTGGGTGGTACAATCAGACCTCTGTGTCTAGAGATCTCAGTGTCTGCACAGATTCAGGGTTGGGACTTATGATGACGTCAGTCTTTGTGGTTCCGGAGTTCTGTTCCTTCAGTGTCATTTTAATCCATCTTCTGTGGTTGGTGGTCTTGGTCTTTGCACTGTACCTAGGATGGCACTTAGGATAGCATCTTTCTTTGTGCTTCCAGAAGCCAGATTCCATTACAATTGTCTCTGCTAGACCTTTGGAAGTGGGGTTCATTGTTGTTGTGCAGGTCTCGAATGACCCCAATATTTACTGTGCCAGGGCAGGAGGGAAAAAAAAGCACAAAACATTGTTTAATTTTTATATATTTTTTACCTTCATTTATTATTATTATTATTTTTTTATTTACCTAACTATTTTTGGTCGATTTCTCTGTTTGGGTGTGGTTATTGAAGCTGTTGTCCTCAGATATACCTATTTTTTCTCTTCTTTTCTTTTCTTTCTTTATGGGCTATGTCATGTTTCTTATCTCAAGACCATGGCGGTTCTTGTTTTATTTGTTTTGTTTGTTCTGGTTTTGTGTGTGTGTGTGTGTGTGTGTGTGTGTGTGTGTGTGGTGCTTACCATTATTGTTGGAGTTCTCACTGGATATTGGACACTTTTTTTGTACTGATGGAATGTTTCATTTTCTTTTTCCTCCTTCACCCCTCAAATCGATGATAAGAGCCTCTAGAAGGACTCTGCCCACTTTCGGAGTATTAGACTTTTACCTCAGTTTACTACGTTTCTCTTCTTCAAACCAAACCATGCAAATTTAACTAGCTAGGCCTGCCTCCCAGTTAGAGGGGGAAATTAGGGAGGCACCTATACCAATCAGATGCAAGACTACTATGTAGTAGGATAGGTACATAGGGGACCACATATTTAGCAGCCCTGGGGGTGAGGGAAGAGGATACAGGAGATAGGACAAAACGGAGGTGTAGGGAGGACAATTTGGTAATGGGAATCCCCCCAGATGTTATGTAAATATTTAACTAAAATATTATTGTCAACAACATGTAAACCACTATGATCAAAATAAAAATTATATTAAAAAAAAAGAAAAGGCTTTAGAATATGTGGTGTTGGGTCAACTGGTCAGCCACATGCAAAAAAGAGAACTCAGACCTCTATCTAACACCATGCACAAAGGTCAAATCCAAATGGATTTAAGACCTTGGTGTCAGACCCAGAAACAAAGGATATAAAGAAAAATGTGTAGGTAAAACACTCCATGACATTGAGACCAAAGGCATCTTCAAGGTGGAAAAATTACTGACCGAACAAGTAGAAGAGTGTTAAATAAATGGGACTATATTAAACTGAGAAGCTTCTGTACCTGAAAGGAAATAGTGACTGGAATACAAAGGCCACCCACAGAATAGGAGAAACTATTTACCCTGGCATATACCCATCAGATAAGAGGCTCAAATATAAGATATACAAGGAAGTGATAGAACTTAACAAGAAAAAAAAATCTAACTCCATCAAAAAATGGGAAGAAGAAATGAATAGACATTTCCTCAAAGAAGAAATACAAATGTCCAAAAGACACATGAAGAATGTTACACATCAGTAATCATCAGGGAGATGCAAATCAAAACAACAGTGAGATTCCATCTCACACCACAGACACTGGCACATATCACAAAGAACAAGAACAATCAGAGATGGAAAAGGAACTCTCATTCACTACTGGTGGGAATGCCATCTAGTTCAGCCATTATTAAAAACAATATGGAGATTTTTCAAAAGACTGAACCTTGAACTCTCATATAAACCAGCTATACCAGTCCTAGTGAGATACCTAGTAACACAAGAAACACAACACAAAAGGCCTTCTGCACACCTATGTTCATTGCATCACTATTTACAATAGCCAGAATATGGAAACAACCCAGATGCCCAGCAACAGATGAGTGGCTAAAGAAACTGTGGTGCATATACACAATGGAATACTATGCAGCTATCAGAAAAAATGAAGTCATGAAATTTTCCTATACATGGATGGACATGGAACCTATTATGCTGAGTGAAGTAAGTCAGAGGGAGACAGACACAGACACAAATAGTCTCACTCATTTATGCGTTTTAAGAAAAATAAAAGACATTATTTTAATCATACTCAGAAACAATAGAGATGAGAGCTGGAATAACCGGCCCATGGCATGAAACTTGCCACAAAGAGTGGTGAGTTAAGTTAGATAAATATATATACTGGCTGTTATCATGACAATGGTAGCGAGTGAGAGAAATAGAATGCCTGTCTTGAACACAGGTGGGGGTGGAGTGGGGAAGGAGGGAGATGGAGGACACAAGTGTTGAGAATATTGCACTGGTGAAAGAGGGTGTTCTTTTTTTTTATAACTGAAACCCAACTACAAACATGTTTGTAATCATGGTGCCCAAATAAAGATATTAATGTAAATAAAGGCTTCTTAGCAAAAGAGAAACATTAAAAATAATCAGCATTTAATAAATGTTATGGAATAGAAGTATGGATAGTCCAAGCATATCTTATTTTTTAATCTTTATTTAAGCACTATGATTACAAGCATGTTTGTAATTGGGTTTCAGACATAAAAAATAGCCCCTTCACCTGTGCAACATTCCCACCACCAATTCCCCCCCCTCATCCCCCAACCCTGCCTATATTCAAGACAGGCATTCTACTTCTCTCATTCTTTAACATTGTCATGTTAGTGTAGTTATTTTCCTAACAGAGTTCACCACTCTTTGTGGTGAGCTTCAAATTGTGAGCTGCTCCTTCTGGCCCTATTGTCTCTGGGCCTTATTACAATAATGTCTTTAATTTTTCTTAAAGCCCATAGATGAGTGAGATTATTCTGTGTCTATCATGCATATCTTCTAAGGAACCTTAACTTAGTCTACAGGGACAGAGAAGTCTGCAGGAGAATCCCACATAGGTTCTAAGTTAACCTGGAACTGGTATGGCTAAAATAATGTTTAAGGGAGAAAAAATTACTAGATATGTCTAAAACTCTATAATGAACAGTTTTGAAAACCACACTGCTTGATTAAAATCAATTAAAATAAATTAAAACTCTGGTTATTTCAATGATTCAAAAGATTTAAATAGATATACATATATCATACATAGATATGTCTAAGGATGGATTATCAAGTAATGTCTCAAGATTAAACAAAAAAGGTTTTGGGGTTTTATTATTGTTGGGGCCATACCTAACAATGTGCTTCAGGGCTACTCTGTGCTCTGGGATCAATCCTGGTGGTGTTCAGAGGATCCGATGATACTGGCCAGCATACACTGTGTGAGCCTCATGCATTGAGACATCTCTTCTGCCCAAACAACAAACTTTTTGCCCATTTGACGACATTCCTTTTTTGTTAATTGCTTTTTCTTTTCTTATCAGAAGATGTGTATAAAATAGTTCAGTTTTTAATATTTTCATACTTAAAAATTTTATAGCTCAGAGTTTATTATGAAAACTTTTTTTTTTTTTGGTTTTTTGGGCCACACCCTGTGAGGCTCAGGGGTTACTCCTGGCTATGCGCTTAGAAGTTGCTCCTGGCTTCTTGGGGGACCATATGGGACGCCGGGGGATCGAACCGCGGTCCGTCCTAGGTTAGCGCAGGCAAGGCAGGCACCTTACCTCCAGCGCCACCGCCCGGCCCCTATTATGAAAACTTAATTGAAAACTTAATCTTAGAGGGATGGGAAGATAATACAAAGGGGTTGCTTGCCTTACATGCTGCTGAATTTTGTTTCATCCCTGGCACCACCTATGGTCCTCTGAGCATCACTAAGAGTGATCCCTGAAAAATGAGTGAAGACTTAGCCCTAAGCACAGCCAGGTGTGGCATCTCCCATATTCACTTTCCATCTAAAAAAGACAAATTTTTAGATTACAGATACATCAGAGTTTATAAATATGTGTTCATTGTTTCTGATTTGTAATAAATATATTATGTCAAGAGCTACATGCAAGCAAATGAACTGAACTCCTCCCTTTTCCTTTTTTAAAACTACACTCAGAACCTTCATTATAATTATAATACTAAATGAAAGGTATAAAATGTGTGACTGAATATTTTTCAGATAATAAGAATATGTAGATAGATGAAAACATCGAGTATGAAATAATATAGCTAAATAACAAGATAAACAAAACTGTGTTTTTATTAGTCATTATGCAAATAGGGTTTGCTGATTTTTTTATACTGAAAGCTAAAGGTTTTTTGAAAACTGAATAGATTTCCACTGTAGTGGAGGTGCGTAACCTATTTTGCATAATATCTTTCTTTAGTCAAACTATGTGATATTTCTAAAGACTATATTACGTGGTGTTAGAACTTAATATGATATAATTTTTTTAAACAATCAGTGTTAAACTTATTATGTCCTCTTTAAAAATTATAGTTCTTGTAAGCTGTTTGTTTCCAGGCCTTTGATCACTGGCTTGTTTGTTGTTGCTGGTTCTAGCAGCATAGTCATCCTATCATCTTAACATGAAATAATGACATTTTTTTTCAAGAAAGAGCCCTATCTAATACTAAAATGTACAAGGTACTGACAGAACTTTACAAGAAAAAAATCATCTAACCCCATCAAAAAATGGGGAGAAGAAATGAACAGACACTTCCTCAAAGAAGAAATACACATGGCCAAAAGACATATGAAAAATCAATCATCAGGGAGGTGCAAATCAAAACAACAATGAGGTACATCTCACACCACAGAGACTGGCACACGTCATAAAGAATAAGAGCAATAAGTGCTGGTGGGAATATGGAGAGAAAGGAACTCTTATTCACTGCTGGTGGGAATTCCATCTAGTCTAACCTTTATGAAAAACAATGGTGATTCCTCAAAAAACTGTAAATTGAGCTCCCATATGATCCAGCTATACCACTCCTCGGGGTATACCCTAGGATCACAAAAATACAATTAAAAAATCCTTTCCTCACACCTGTATTCATTACAGAGCTATTTACAACAGCCAGACTCTGGAAACAATCAAGATGCCATTCAACAGATAAATGGCTAAAGAAATTGTGGTACATATACACAATGGAATATTATGCAGCTGTTAGGAGAGAGGAAGTCATGAAATTTTCCTGTCCATGGATGTACATGGAATCTATGATGCTGAGTGAAATAAGTCAGAGTGAGGGAGACAGACACATAATAGTTTCACTCACCTATGGGTTTTAAGAAAACTTAAGGAATTATTGTAATAATCCCCAGAGATAATAGAGATGAGGGCCAGAAGGACCGGCTCACAATATGAATCTCACTACAAAAACTGGTGAATGTTGTTAGGGAAATAACTACACTAACAACTATCAGGACAATCTTAATGAGTGAGAGAAGTAGAGTTCCTGTCTTGAATATAGGTAGGGATTGGGAAGGAGGGAGTGCGGCATTGGTGGTGGAAATGTTGCACTGGTGAATGGGGGTGTTCTGTTTATAACCCAGTTACAATCATGCTTGTAATCATGGTGCTTAAATAAAAACTGTATAAAATAAATAAATAAATAATGTAGTAAAATAAAATATTACTCAAAAAATATAGAGCCCTATTTGGATCAGTTGTCTCAGCTTGTGGAAATTAATGTGACATGATTTATTTCTTTGGTTGTTGTGGTGTATATATTATACACATATGTATGGAATATTTTCCACAATGTTTTGGGGCGTCTCCCAAATAGTTCTGGGAGTCACAAGGGCCATGCAGTTGGGGCTAGGACAGCATGCAGTACCAGGAATCAAGCCTGGGGCTTTTGCAAGCCAGGCATATGCTCAATACCTAGCTCACCAGTACTAAATAGATTGCTGAACAAATGAGGACTAAACCTATATATTGGCAGTCATATGAAAAACTACAGAAATGCAAAATTTGCTTACTTCATGACATTAAAAAGAAAGACACCTTGTCATTTGAAATATCATTGAAATCAGATGTAGAAAAATGATGCTTCCATAATCTTAAAGAAACCTGGATTCCCTCAGAAATTAAGCAGAAATTAAAATCAGTTGTTATTTTTTTTAATTTGTGGGGGCACCTCCTGTGGTAGTCAGGGATTACTCCTGGCTCGGCTCTCAGAAATCGCTCCTGGCTTGGGGGGACAGGGTGTATGGGACGCTGGGGATCGAACCTATGTCCGTCCTGGGTCAGCTGGGTGCAAGGCACTATGTTATCACTCCGGCTTCTAAAATCAGTGTTTTTAAGTTAAAGAAATATATATAATAGAAGAAATAAATAAAAATAAATTTAAAAAAGTGAAGAAATTAAGATGGAGGAGGCTACCTTTACATTTGAGAATAAACACACTAAGAGGCATTACTATAGAGGTATTAAATATAGAAAGGAAATATAGGTGTCCCCATTAAGTCTTTTGAGATATTCTTGTGGGGGGGTGAGATACAGGGCTCATTTTCATCCTACACCATGGTCTTGCAGAGTTTGAGAAATGATTTGCAGAAGAAAGGATCAGGTAGTGTCCTTGAGCTGTGGGTCTATCTGCAACTAAATCCAATAGCATGCAACAGTCCACATTTAGGGGTGTGTGTGTGTGTGTGTGTGTGTGTGTGTGTGTGTGTGCAGTGTCTTGCTGGGCATGAGATGTGGGACTGAGAGTGTCCTTTTGCTCTGGGAGCTGGGTGGTGCCTTATTGAGTCAGGAGGTCGGTCTCTTTAACTAATGAGTTAAGAACTGAGAGTAAAGAGGGTTAAATAAGGAGGGATAATGGATCAAGATTGGGGAGATGAGAGGATAAAGGATTTCTGAAGGGGGAGGAGGGGTAATATATAAGGGAGGCTATGTACACTATAGGAATAGATTGTTTACAATATAGGGTTAGCAGGCAAAGAGGATTACACTGTATAAAAACTCATGCTGACATATAGACAGACATTAGAGATCTATTCTTGTTTTGTTTTTGTTTTTGTTTTTTTGGGTCACACCCGGCGGTGCTCAGGGGTTATTCCTGGCTTTCTGCTCAGAAATAGCTCCTGGCAGGCACAGGGGACCATATGGGACACCGGGATTCGAACCAACCACCTTTGGTCAGGGCCCACAGCTGACACCTTCCTATATACCATATGAAAGTTTTAGGCTGCCACATTTGCATGCTACACAAACACTAACTTGTGTACTGTCTCCCTGACCCTGACTGACAGAGTTCTGCATCATCCAAGATTTAACGCGGCATAGAATCATTTACTTATCTTCTAAAATATTTATTCCACAGATCCATATTTTTAAAAATTAGCAAAAAGGATAAATGTTAATTTGGTTGGAATGTTTATTATTTTGAGACAACAGGCATTTGGAAGTCTGCCAGAGTTTCTAGCAACGATCTAAAGAAAACCAAAAAGCAAGTAAAGATCTTATCAAACCTTAACATAATCTGTCTTTTAATTTTCATTTTTCTCAATCAGCTGCTAAAATCACTCATTTTCATCTCCTTGATTAGACGATGTAGTGACTGATTATTGCACTTATAAGTTATTTTTATTTATTTTTTATAATTTATTTAAACACCTTGAGTACATACATGATTGTGTTTGGGTTTCAGTCATGTAAAGAACACCACCCATCACCAGTGCAACATTCCCATCACAAATGTCCCAAATCTCCCTCCTCCCCACCTGACCCCCGCCTGTACTCTAAACAGGCTTTCCATTTCCCTCATACATTCTCATTATTAGGACAGTTCAAAATGTAGTTATTTCTCTAACTAAACTCATCACTCTTTGTGGTGAGCTTCCTAAGGTGAGCTGGAACTTCCAGCTCTTTTCTCTTTTGTGTCTGAAAATTAGTATTGCAAGAATGTCTTTCATTTTTCTTAAAACCCATAGATGAGTGAGACCATTCTGCATTTTTCTCTCTCTCTGACTTATTTCACTCAGCATAATAGATTCCGTGTACATCCACGTATAGGAAAATTTCATGACTTCATCTCTCCTGACAGCTGCATAATATTCCATTGTGTATATGTACCACAGTTTCTTTAGCCATTTGTCTGTTGAAGGGCATCTTGGTTGTTTCCAGAGTCTTGCTATGGTAAATAGTGCTGCAATGAATATAGGTGTAAGGAAGGGGTTTTTTGTATTGTATTTAAAATTTATTTTTAATGGAACATTGTCATTTGCTTTTCTATGACTACCTTAAAATGCCAAGTATCACCCATTAACTTTTTCTGTTTCTTTCCCAAAAATTGTTAGTTCCCTCAATTATATCTAGTTTCTCCTTGATGTATTTCAACCCCTACCCCCAGGTCCCAAGTTTGTGCCAAACCACTCATGTAGTGATATCATATTCATCTTTTCTTCATCATGGTAAGGAATTATGAGATCTGTATTTTTTATAAAAGCAATTCATAAACTATAATATTCTTTAATGTCTTTTTAATATAAAACTAGTGAAAGGAAAAGAACTATGTTATTTTTTCTAATACTAAGGTCTTTTTCTATTCAAAGTAATAATATCAGTTCACATTTTTATGCTCTTATAGGATTCTAGAAGTCCTATAAAGTAGGTAGGGTATGTATCATTTCCTTTTGCAGTAGAAGAAAAAGCTGGTCTGAAGGAGTATGCCACAAAGGGTTTTTACCAACTAATAATACAGTTTTTTCCATCTGACTGTATCCATAATCAGATAACTATTTAAAACTGATAATCTTTGACTCATTGAACTTTTTGAGACTGCAACATATATATGACACTAGAGGGTTATTCTGGTAAAACTTTTCATCAATGATTTTAAATACCTACATGTTAGAGACACATTTTGTTTATAAATTATACACCCTGAGCTAATTAAGTTTAATAATTTAATATAATATGGGTTATCATATTTAAAATGCAGCTAGATTATATCAGAGAGAAAGCACAGGAGTTAAGGCAATTACCTTGCATGTGTCCAACACCAGTTTGATCCCCAGCACTGTATATGATTCTCTAAGCACTGCCAGGAGTGATCCTTGAGCACCACTGGGCCCTCCACAAAAACAGAAACAAAAATACGTCTTATATCTACTAACTGCCTGATTTTTAATTGAACCATTTGCTAATATTTTATAATAAAGTAATTTTATAGAAAATGTAAACTTAATACATATTATGTTTTATCAATGAAAACTCAATATATCCTTAGGATTGAATGTTCATTATAGATTTTTTTGCTTGCCACATCAAATTTGATCAAATATTGAGCAACTATTTAAGTTTGAAGCCTGAACTGATGAAGTTCTTAAAGAGAAAAGATAAAGTGGCTAAGATTAAAATGCAGGCATAAAGATTTGAAAAATTAAAAACAAATTTGTAACCAAGGGCCCATTACTCTTTCTAACCCATAACTAACTTTAAAAATCTTGAGGGAACTTTCATGTGAATTCTATATCTCTATTTTTAGCAATGAGCAGTGTGGAACCAGCTGAGACAGATGCCTTGACCATTTCTTCTCTCAGTCTCTCAATATATATAAAAACTATTACTTTACCCCTGCATATTATTTTCTAGTTAATATGAATCAATATTTAAGTGTTAAGTTCTCATATTTCGACTCAATGGTAAGTTTTTATATTTTGACTCAATAATGTTGAGAAATATCATTTTCTTTTTTCTTCACCTTCCAATTTCTCTTCATTTTGCCAGTTACTTCCTCCTCTTCTTACTTCTTCAATATATACATCTAAATACTTTTATTCTCCTATATTATTAAATAGATATTTGTGTTTCTATTAAAACTAGTTTAGAGCAGGAATATTCAGTGCTACATAGTCCCCATGCATTCTGAGGATTGAGACAAAAGCAAGAAATATAAATAAGATAATATCATTTATGAGGATCTTTGGTTGCTCTCTGAGCTATAGCAACTGAAACAGTTTGGTTTAATAAAATAGTTTTCACCAAAATATGGTAAAAAAAATTAAGTTACAGATTATCAAAAATATAGTGGCTTGAGGCTAAGAGATAACTTGCTTGTTTATGGCCAATGCTGACAGATGTGGTTCAAAATAAACAGAAGAAATACACATATTAAAATTAAAAAAAACATTCGTGTACATAACATAATATAGAGGAAGATACATTAGATATAATAGGATCGAATAGGATAGCATTGAATCTATGACACAGTGTGAGGAAATTAAAAATACTGAATCATTTAATCCCTAAAATTGTTATATGTTTCCAATTTTCATATCTTTAAATCCTGATGAATATTGTGCAGCTTATGGTGTATAGATTTTGTATATACTTTATTGAATATATACATTGGAGTTTGGAGTTTTATATTCTGTAATGTCATTTAAAACAATATTTTAATAGTAATATAATTTTAAATTACATGTTTGTAGTATCTAGAATAACACTTTATTTTGCCCCATGAACTTTTACTCAGTTGTCTTCCAAACTTTACTAATTCTAACAATCCATTATGTATAAGTGCATAATGATACAATGGCAGTTGAGTGAGTTTCTCACTTTGCAGTACTTAAGCCCTTGTTTTGATCTTTCTCCCCATTACTGACTTGTTTAAGTCCTTAGTAAAATTTTGGGTAACCCTGGGATCACATCCTCACACCCTATCCTGTCGGCCTGGTCGGGAAATCACAAGAGGTGCTCAGGTCAGAGGATGTAGTGTCATCTGGTGCCAGAGGTTACAGTGGTATTTGGGGCCTCCAGGGGCTACATCTATATTGCTCAGAGCAGAAACCATTTAGTGCTGGCATAGAATTGGGGTCAACATCATGCAGGGCATGTGCTTTAATTACCCTGTATCATCTGGTCCCAGTAACCAACCTTCCTTCCTTCCTTCCTTCCTTCCTTCCTTCCTTCCTTCCTTCCTTCCTTCCTTCCTTCCTTCCTTCCTTCCTTCCTTCCTTCCTTCCTTCCTTCCTTCGTGTACTGCTAAGATATGTCATAATGTACTACAATCTAGGGACTTGAGGGACAAAGTAATTGTACATGGGTTATGTATTATTTTTCTTAATGTTCTTTGACTAAGTTCAAAAGTAAGTTGGCAGCACGGGGAAATCTTCTGAGAACTCTATTTTTGAGTGATTGTCCTTCCACGGTAACTTTACCTTGTTCTCTTTCTTTGCATCATTGTTCACATAATTAAAAATAAAAAATAAGAAACCTCCATTTTAAACTGAAATACTTAGTCTTTAATTTTAATATTAATATAATAGTTGTTTTAATGTTCACCATTTTGTCACTGTGTTGAAAAAACTTTTCCTAATAAACCCCAATAAATAAAACTATAGAATTAATATACTCCCCTCCTTCTGGGCTGTAGTACGTATCTATACCAGTGCTCAAGATTAACTGTTGGATCTGGATTCAGGAATCTTAGATTGGCTGGTGAACGCATGGTACTAGGAATCATACCCAGGTTGGCCACATATATGAGAAGTGCCCTAACCACTGTACTATCATTCTGGCTCCTTCCCCTATCTTTTACAGTTTTGTGTTTCTCTTTTCATGCTTGTTTGAGTTGACACATGCTCTCTAGCTGTGCTCAGTGGGATGAGGGAGTGCCCCTCCTGGAGACAGATGGCTAACTAGGACAGCAGATTATTGCTATGCTCTGTTGCAGCTATGTGGAGATGCCCTGACTGTGTTCAGGTTTCTACAGGGTTACAGTGGTGGTGGTCAGTGTTCAAATCCCACATCTTCTAATGACACATTCCCTTTTTGCTCAGGATCGAACATGGGTCAGGAACATGTCTAATCCCAATGCTATATCCCAGCTCTGCACTTTTGAAATCCCCTCTATTTCAGCATGAAATATGGTACAAAAAATCTTTTTAGACACTTGCTCCTCCAAGGGATAGATTTTATCACTCTTACTAGGATTCTGAATCAAGTTTCATGAAACTTTGTAAATAATATAATACACTAAATATGATGCTTAAGAAATTCTTGCAGTAAAATTCAGGGCAAATGGCATTATCAACTGCCTCCTGCAAAGGGTGCTGTCTTATCTGCCTCTACACACCCAGGCAATCCCGTCACCACTCCTTCCTACCCCTTTTGCTTCCCCCCATTCCCTGCTCATGAGCCTCGTTTATAGTTCCTACTTAGGTTCTATCTACCTCATCGGCCTTTTACTGAAGGACTTCAGGAGGGACTTCCGGGAGTGGGGGGGTTTTCCAGTACCAACGAGTACCAGAAAGCTGACTTGAGAATTCACTTCCAGTTTTTAAGGGTAATTCTGTTTTTCCGTTGAGCCTTGGAAAGCATTGGCTTTCTGAATACATCTGCGAACACAGTCGCCATCCCTATTTACTGAGGTAATGCATTTTCTTAGATTTTATGTTTGTAGTTTCATTAATATCTATAGTTTTCTAAGATGCCTTATTGGTAGGTTTTGGCTAAGAGGTTTTAAATTTTAAAAGGTTGGTTAATCTTATTTTTAATTTTTATTGTAAAGATGACATTTGTTCTGGGGGCTGAGCAGTGTCACAGTGGTATTGAATGCTGCCAATCTAGAATGGACGAGTCAGATCCCTCGGAGTTCCATATGTTCTCATCGAGACAGGAGCAATTTCTGAGCGCCCAGTCAGGAGTAACCCCTGAGCGTCACCAGGTGTGGTCCCAAAACAAAAACAACAACAAAAAAGAACCGTGATTTGCAAAAGTTACTGAGAGTTGAGGTGTAGACACCGCTTTAAGATGGCCATTACGATGGCTGCTAAGATGGCCGCTTTTTCTGTTCTTTTGTTTTGATTGTGGGAGGGGGGAACATTCAGGGGTTACTCCTGGCTCTACACTCAGAAATCGCTCCTGGCAGGTTTGGGGTACCTTATGGGATGCTGGGAATCTAACTCAGCTTTGTTCCAGGTCAGCTCTACTGCTGTGCTATCTGTCCCGTTCCAAGATGGCCTCTATTAGAGGAAGTTATTTTATTTAAATATTTTTTAAAACATGGCAAACTACAAAATTACTCATGGTTCTTGTAGGCATCAATGTTTTTCTTGACAGAAGATAATTGAAAGTGGGGCTGGAGAGGTGTTGCAGAAGTAGGGCATTTGCCTTGCACGTGGTTGACCTAGGACAGACCACTGTTCGATCCCCCAGAGTGCCATATGGTCCCCGAAGCCAGGAACGATTTCTGAGTGCATATCCAGGAATAACCTCTGAGCATTACAGGATGTGGCCCAAAAACAAACAAAAAACAAAAAAGAGTGAAAAAATAATAAAATTATAGGTGAAAAAGCAAAATAGAAAGGGCTTTAGGTCACAGTACAAACATGTTGTTGGTGAAAGAAATGCAATAGTACATGGAAGTAGGTCCGATATAGAGTGTCAGATTGGTATGCAGTACTGATAAAAGTCAGTCAACCTAATGGATGCTTGAGGTCAAAGATGGTCTATTAAAGAAGTTCTGTATTGATCACATATGTCCAGATGAAGGGCTGCCTAGGAAGGGTACAGAGTTTTGAATCCATAGGTTTGTTCAATGTATGAAACCTCGAAAAACCGAGTTGGCTTATCCTGAGCAACCGCTGCTTAATAAAAATTCTATGTGCCTCAGAAAAAATGTCCATCAAAACGTCTAGCTCCTGTACTCTGAGCCAACTCACAGAGAACCTGGAAACATCCGGGGATGCAAGAAGAGGCCTGGGGGGCGGGCTGCGCCTACACCACAAATAGATGTAAACACTTCATTTCTCTGGCAACGCCAGCTAGGTGAGGCTTGGAGGCCCAGAGCACTAGTGTTCTGGTAGTCAAGGTCAAGGTAGGGTGTAGCCCCAATTTGAAACATCAGGGAGATAACCCAAACCGCTAACAGCTGGTGATAGTCTAGGAACACATTTCTATTTCCAGGAGCCCCTTATGGTCCTCCAAGCTAGGATAAATTTCTGAGCATCACGGGTTGTGGACCAAGGAACAAACAAACAAACAAACAAAGAGAAACAAACAAACAAAAAAACTGTCAGGCCCTCAGCACTGGACTTAGGTACCTCCTCAGAGCCCATAGTTGCTGTCCAGCTCAGACAGGCATTCAGGACAAAATGGCAGTAAAGGGCAGCTTTCCTGGCCCTTCTCAGGGAACAAAGTGTCTGGGATCTGTGGGTTCATTCAGAACAGGAAAGGGATCCCTGAGGCCTGAGGCTCAGTGCAAGAAAAAAAATGGGGGTGGGGTGGGGTAGGAATCAATAGCACAAAAGTAAGGCGTTTGCCTTGCCCACAGCTGATCTAGGATGGAACTTGGTTCGATCCCCAGAATCCCACATGGTCCACCTAACAAGGAGCGTTTGCTTTTTTGTGTGTGGGGGAGGCATTGGGTCACACCCTGTGAAGCTCAGGGTGTGACCCAATGCCTCCCCACATAGCTCTTACTGGCTATGTGCTCAGTAAGAGCTCCTAGTTTGGGGGATCATATTGGACACCAAGGGAAGGAACCTAGGTCTGTCCTACATTATAGCATGCAAGGCAGATACCCCACAGCTTGCACCACCGCCAGGAGCAATTGTCAGGAGTAACCCCTGAGTGTCACAGGGTGTGACACTAAAAGCAAAATAAAGGAAGGAAGGAAGGAAGGAAGAAAGGAAGGAAGGAAGGAAGGAAGGAAGGAAGGAAGGAAGGAAGGAAGGAAGGAAGGAAGGAAGGAAGGGAGGGAGGGAGGAAGGGAGGGAGGGAGGGAGGGAGGGAGGAAGGGAGGAAGGAAGGAAGGAAGGAAGGAAGGAAGGAAGGAAGGAAGGAAGGAAGGAAGGAAGGAAGGAAGGAAGGAAGGAAGGAAGGAAGGAAGGAAGGAAGGAAGGAAGGAAGAGAAATGGGCATTGAATGGGGTCTGAATTGCTCTGTGGGCCCTAAGAGACTTGAGGATCTAGCAGGGGAAAGCCTGGGGTGTTCTATCATGGTCACCCAGACCCACAGTGATATAAGCAGGGGAGTTCTAAAAGTGGGAACTCAGTTGGTGCTTCTGAGGTCTGGGGATTCCTTTCCCCCTAAGCTGGCTGCGGTGACACTGTCACTCCTGAAACAGCCACCATGAGGGAGGGGACAGATCCAACAAGCACTTTACAGCACTTCCTGAAGAAACCATAGTTAGACCAGAGGAGGAGGCAGCACAGGACTCAGGAACACAGTGCCCACCCACTGGCCCACACAAACCTCTCTGTCCATGCCGGCCTGTTGCAGCCATGAGGAGTTGACTTGGTGACTTGATTTGATACTTCTGTGGCCCTGAAGGGTCTCTGTGTCTGGGACACAGACTCAAAAGGGCATAATATTGACTCCTAGGGCTATGGTGGTCAAATTTCCCAGGAAGTGACCCCCAGGAACCCTCACTGTGCTAGGGAAATATCCCTTCAAAACATTTAGAAGACTGAGGTAATATAGCTAGTTTCCTTGCTTCCTACTAATGGGTCGAAGGGAGATGTGGAAGCTGGTGTGACTAGACAGCCTAGCTTAAGAGAGAGGAGACTTAGATATCCTGAGATCAACGAGGAACTTAGAGGCAACTAATGGATTAGGGAGCCATCCAGACAATGGTGAGGGAAGAGAGAATATAGCTTGGCTTCTTCTCTATAGCTGGAGGGGTGATAAAGTGGGTGTTCAAACTAGCAAAGAACTGTCAGGCTGAGGCTAACAATAGAAAGGTTTGGGGCCTGAGCAATAAAACAGTGGGTAGGGTGCTTACCTGACATGCAGCTGACCCAGGTTCAGCCAGCCAACCCAGGTTTAATACACAGCATTTCATGTGGAACCCGCATTCTGCTAACAGTGATTCCTGACCACAAAGCCAAGAATTAATGCCTGAGCACTGCCACTTGAGGCCCAAAAGACAAAATAAATAGTTGTTTTGTTTAGTTTTAGTGTTTTTTAGATTATTAATATATTTCTTTATGCACCAGGATTACAAATACGTTTGTATCGATCTGTCATTAAAAAGTACACCCCCCTTTAGCAGTGCAACCTTCCCACCACCAATGCCTTCCCTCTCACTCCTTCCCCAGCCCCTACCTGTCTGAGAGACAGGAATTCTATTTCTATCATTAAGTACCATTATCATGAAAACTGTTGGTGTAGTTTTTCTCTAACTGCACTCACCACTCTTTGTGGTAACCTTCCTATTATATGCTGTTCCTTTCAAACTTCATTTCTATTGTCTCTGGGTATTACAATACTATCTTATATTTTTCTTGAATTCCACAAATGAGTGAAACTATTCTGTGTCTATCTCTCTCTGACGTATTTAACACAGCATAATAATTTCCATGTCCATACATGTATAGGAAAATTTCATGTCTCCATTTTCCTGACAGCTACACATTATTCCACTGTGTATGTATACCAGTTTCTTTATTCATTCATTTAGGCCTGTTTTGGGGATTCTGCGTTGGTTTCAGATTCTTCTTGTAGTTTATTTTTTTAAACAAATACTACCAAAGCTAAGCGAAGTCAGAAACTTGCTTGAAAACTGAGTTCACAGAGCCAGAGAGAGTGCAATAGGTACATTCTTGTATTACATTCATCCAAAGTTTAATAGCTGAATCACTGACACCTTGTAGAATCTCAAGTCTTGCTAAGAGAGATCTTTGAGCACATTGCTAGGATGAAGCACTAAGCACCACTCCTCCTCCAAGCACACACACAAACACATACACAGAACAAGACCACTAAATTCAGCTTTAAGAAAATGGAATGAGTTACAGGACCCACATAGATGGAAAGTGATATTCCTCCATAGCGAACAAAATAAACTTATTGTCCTGATTGTTCACTGAGAGCCACACACTCCAACTCCTCTCCATCTTCAGGCATTCTGTTTATTCCAGCAACAGCAAGGCTGCAACATCTGTCTATGGCTCAAGATTCTCTATAACTTTCTACATAGGATTATCAGAAAATAGGTTCAGCAGGACACTCTTAGCCTCAGGTGTTAGAGAGTGATCTCAAGGAGACCTCAGAGGTGGCCTTGTAAAACTCATAAGGAAAGATGCTGAGCATGGTGTTCACCCTGTCTCCTTCTTCTTTCAGGTTCCAGCCTAATCTGCTGTCATCTTCATCTTGTACCCTCTACTGCACATCGTGTCGTCATGCCTCATGGTCAGAAGCGTAAGCCCGGGGCTCGAAATAAAAATCAGAATGCCCATGGGAAGATTCAGAATACCATAGATGCAGCAGCCAAAGCTGCTGAGGGTGACCAGCCATCAACCACCCCAGTCGTATCCAAGAGCATTTGCTCCACATGCTCAGGTGATGTGTGCCAGTGTCATGATAAAGCAAACGGGGATGGCTTTTCTGACAAGGGTGCTTCAAATTCACAAGCACTTGTCCATAGCCCAAAGAAGAAAGAAGAGAGTCCAAGTACCACCCAGGCAGAACTGTCTGAGAGTCCTCCCAAGGAGTCTCTTACCAGAAAGATGAGTATGGTGGTACAGTATGTGCTGGAGATGTTTGCGAAGAAGGAGCCCATTACTCAGACTGCAATGCTAAAGATAGTCACCAAGAAATACAAGGACATGTTCCCTGAAATCCTAAGAAGAGCCTCTGAACGCATCGAGCTGGTATTTGGCCTGGAATTAAAAGAAACGAAGCCTGAGGATCAGTACTACACTCTTGACCGTAAGCTAGGCTTCCACAAGGAATTAAGTGGTTTCAGATTCCTGGATGAAGGCTTTCCAAAAATGGGGCTTCTAATGACTATCTTAGGCGTGATCTTCATGAAGGGAAATCGAGCAACTGAGGAAGAGATATGGGACTTTCTTGGTGTGTTGCAGATCTATGCTGGAAGGAGGCACGTAATCTTTGGGGAGCCCAGAAAGCTTATCATTGAGGATTTTGTGCAAAAAAAGTACCTGGAGTACCATCTTGTTCCACATAGTGATCCCATAGTCTATGAGTTCTCTTGGGGACCGAAAGCTCATGCTGAAACCACCAAGATGAAAGTGTTGGAGATTCTAGCCAAGATAAATGAGACAACACCTTCTTCCTTCCCTGATTTGTATGAAGAGGCATTAAAGGATGAGGATGAACGGGCAAGAGCCAAAGCTATGGGCAGGGCTGCCTCTTTGGCCAAGGCTGCTGCTCGGGCCAAGGCGGCCTCTATGGCCAAGGCTGGTGGGAAGTACAGGATGAAATCCAAAACCTCATTTAAAAATTAGCTTATAGATAGACCTTTTGCTTTAGTTAGAAGCATATAGTCACTCAAAGTGAAGAAGAGTGTGATATGAGAGTAAATGTTTCTTTGTTATACTGGTATCTTGCTAGACAAATTGGTTTTTAAGAGTCTTTCGTATAAATGGAAAATTTATTGGTATAGCATGCAAAGCTAATATTATAGTGTATACTTTTGGTTTTGTTTACTTGTTTAAAAAGTCTACAGTGACGAAACTAAAAGTGAAACATGACATTATACCCAATAGAAATTAGAAGACATACACATGATACTAAAGGCAGTTTGAATGAAAACTGTCAGTACACGACTATAAAACTATGACTTAAATACACAAATCATAGAGTAGTAATATTTATGAAAAATATGATAAAAATAATATGATTGAAGAGAAGGTCACAGAATGAAGACACCAAGACAGTTTAAGTCCAGAGACTCTGCAGATGACAATCTGGCATGCTAGTTAGGATGAGGACTATTTAATAAAACTGATCTTCATGGCACATAAGTAATAAACTCAAATAAAATATCAGGCAACAAAGCAATTAGGAACCAGATAGCAATGCATTCAAGACACAATTGTACAATGATACCTTATGAGGGAAGAGTTGCCAGGAAAGAGAAGTCCTTATATAACCATGGGATAGTGGGCAAGCAGATGTTTTAGTATTAGCACAGAATTATAAATACTATTAATGTTTTATTCTATATACATATAAAAAAGGTAATTTTTGATAGAAAACACTTTGAACTAAAATACATCTTCCAAGTCATTTTGACATATTTCAGAGAAATGTCAAGGTATGGTATCTGGTCCTATGATATTTCCTTTAAAATATTTTAAAGGAATGTTATAACTTATTTTAATGACTCTTCTTCCATAGGGCCGCACTAATTTATTGTCCAGTTACATTTTCCTATACATTATTGACAAAAATTATTTGCAGGTTGTTAGTTTTCTTTTTTATTAGCATGAGCTGATATTTTATGTGATTTTGGTTTGTATTTCCACAAATGTGGTGTGCAGTTTTTCATGTGTTCATGGTACCTTTATTATAGCAGTGCCTAAATTATTTTGCTGTCATTTAAATTTAATTTGCTTTATATATTTCATTCGACACCCAACAGTGCTCAGTGCTTACTCCTGTATATGTGCTCAGAAAAAGCTCCAGGGAATCGAGCACCTGACATTTTGTGCAAGGCAAGCTCCTTGCTCACTGAAATTATTTTAGGGAAGAATACCTGGGGGCCTCCTCAGAGTCCATCGTTGCTGTCCAGCTCAGGCAGGCCTTCAGGACAGAATGGCAGTAGCCCGGGCAGCTTTCAGGGAACAAAGTGTTGGGATCTGTGAGTTCAATCAGAGCAGAAAATGTGAACCCTTAGGCCTGAGGCGCTGTGAAAGAATTAGAAAAGGGTGGAGAGTGAGCAATAGCACAGCATTAGGGCGTTTGCCTTGCCCGAGGCTGATCTAGAACAGAACTTGGTTTGATCCCCAGCATCCCACATGGTCCACCTAGCAAGGAGAGATTGCTTTTTTTTTGTGAGTGGAGTAGGCATTGGGCCACACTCTGTGACACTCAGGGGTTACTGCTGGCTATGCACTCAGAAATAGCTCTTGGTTTGTGGGATCATATTGGACACCAGTAGAAGGAACAGGTCTGTCCTAAGTTAAAGCATACAAGGCAGATGCCCCACAGCTTGCACCACCGCCAGGAGCATTGCTGAGCGCATTGCCAGAAGTAACTCTCAATCCTGAAACAGCCACCTTGAGGGAGGGGACAGATCCAGCAAGCACTTTCAGGCACTTCCTGAAGAAACCAGAGTTAGACCAGAGGAGGAGGCAGCACAGGACTCAGGAACACAGTGCCACTCACTGGCCCGCACAGTCCTCTCTGCCCATGCCAGCCCTTGGCAGCCATGAGAAGTTGCCTTGGAGACTTGATTTGACAGTTCTGTGGCCCTAAAGGGTCTCTGCTCTGGCCACAGACTCAAAAGGGCAGAAAATTGACTCATAGGGCTATGATAGTTAAATTTCCCAGGAAGTGACCCCCAGGAATCCTCACTGTGCTAGGGAAATAGCCCTTCAAAACATTTAGAAGACTGGGGTAATATAGCTAGTTTCCTTGCTTCCTACTAATGGATCATTAAAAAGTACACCCCCCTTTAGCAGTGCAACCATCCCACCACCAATGCCTTCCATCTCACTCCTCCCCCAGCCCCTACTTGTCTGAGAGACAGGCATTCTATTTCTATCATTGAGTACCATTATCATGATGATTGTTGGTGTAGTTTTTATCTAACTATACTCACCACTCTTTGTGGTAAACTTCATATTATGCGCTGTCCTTTCAAACCTCATCTTTATTGTCCCTGGGTGTTAAAATACTGTCTTTTATTTTTCTTAAATCCCACAGATGAGTGAAACTATTCAATGTCTAACTCCCTCTGACTCATTTCACTCAGCATAATAGTTTCCATGTCCATCCATGAATAGGAGAGTTTCATGTCTTCATTTTTCTGACAGCTACATTGTATTTCATCGTGTATATGTACCAGTTTCTTTATTCATTCATTTAGGCCTGTTTTGGAGATTCTAAGTTGTTTTTAGATTCTGGCTGTAGTTTTTTTTAAGCGAAAATTACCAAAGCTAAGGGAAGTCAGAATCTTTCTTTAAGACTGAGTTCAAAGAGCCAAAGAGAGTACAATAGGTGCATTCTTGTATTTCATTCATCCAGGGTTTAATGGTTGAATCACTGACTGTCACCTTGTAGAGTTAAGTCTTGCCAAGAGAAATGCCTGAGCACATTGCCAGGATGAAACCCTAAGCACCACTACCCCTCAAACACACACAAAACAAGACCACTGAAGTCACTTTTAGGTAAATGGAGGGAGTTACAGGGCCCACATGGATGGAAAGTGATAGTCCTCTATATTGAACAAAAATAAACTTATTGTCCTGATTGTTCACTGAGAGCCACGCATTCCAAGTCCTCTCCATCTTCAGGCATTCCGTCTATTCCAGCAACAGCCAGGCTGGAAAGTCTGTCCATGGCCCATGATTCTCTATAACTTCCTATATAGGATCATCAGTAAAGAGGTTCAGCATGACACTCTTAGCCTTAGGAGCTAGAGAGTGCTCTCAAGAGACCTCAGAGATGGCCTCGGATAACCAATAAGATAAGACCCTGTCTCCTGGTTCTTTCAGGTGCCAGCCTAATCTGCTGAAATCCTCAGCCTTGTACCCTCTACTACACATTGTGTCCTCTTGCCTCATGGCCAGAAGAGTAATTCCAGGGCTCTAAATAACAATCAGAAATGCATGAGAATGTTCAGAATATCATATGAGCTATTTCTGAGCTCATAGCCAGGATTAACCCCTGGGCTTCACAATGTGTGACGCCAAACAAAAACAAGAACAAAAATAATAAGATAGGACCAGGCATAGGGCTCAAGCAGCGCATGTCCAATGACCTGAGCTCATCTCACAGCCCTGGTGTTGCTCTGTCCCACAAGGCTTTCAGGAGAACTTGTGATGAAGTGATAAAATACAGAATAGTAGTAAGACACTTGTATCACCTAGAAGAGATTACTTAAATCTACTATATTATATCAAATAAGATTCCTCTTTTGAATATTTCTATTATTGAATGACGTATCAGAGGATACAAATTAGAAATATATTCAGTACAGGGAATTAAATAGCAAATAATTTTTAAGACTTCCATACCTGAATTTGGAGGAATTATAAAATGGCATTAACTATTTGAAAATTACTTTAATATTTTTAATCTATATTTTATTTCATTTTATTTTTTTTGGTTTTTGGTTTTTGGCTACACCCAGTGATGCTCAGGGGTTACTCCTGGCTATGCACTAAGAAATCACTCCTGGCTCAGGGGACCATATGGGATGCTGGGAGATCAAACCACAGTCTGTCCCAAGTTAGCATGTGCAAGGCAGATGCCCTACCACTTGCACCACAGCTCTTGCCCCTTCAATCTATATTTTATTTTATTTGTGTTTTTTTGGCCACATCTGGTGATGCTCAGGGTTACTCCTGGCTATGCGCTCAGAAATCGCTCCTGGCTCAGAAGTTATAGTGTCCTGATCCAAATTCAATCCCTGGCATTACATGGTTTCAGAACTGTTCTCGGTGCAACGCTAAAGGCCTCGGAGCACCAGCGTTATCCTGGTATCCCCTAAAGTGTGTTTTAGCATTCTTTGGCAATACCTAGCACTGCAGAACCTTAGCAGCAATGCATCACTAGTTTTTATTATGGAAGTGGCAGCCTATTTGGCTGAGTAGAAACAGAAATGGTCCCTGGGCCTCCTTAGTATTGTTGGAGTATGTCATCCAAAATAAATAAAAAATAAAAAACTAATATTGATCATATATAACTAAATTTTGTCATTAATTTTCTTAATATTGTTTTTACTACATTCAAATGCACTAAATATAAATATAGTTAGAAATTTTACACCTGAAATACTAGTTATATTTTTTACTTAAAGGAATTGGCTTTTAATTAATTATTTATTAATTAAGTTTTTGAGTCATGGCTGATGCTCATTGTTTATTCCTGTATCTGCACTCAGAAATAACTCTTGATGAGCTCTGGTGGAATATATTGGATGCTAGAGATTGAACCTGGGTTGGCCACATGTAAGGCAAAAGCCCTACCCCTACCCACTATACTATCATTTTGACCCCAAGGAATCAACTATTTAAAAATAAATAGAAAAATAGTTGATCACCTCTTTCTTAGCCAGTGTTCTTTCCTTCTGTGCTTTTGATATGGTAACCTTTTCCATGCAGCCTGACTATTTCCTGTCATATGTATATTACTTTTAGACAGCAAGAAATTGTCTCAGATTTGTTTTTATACCTACATCTATATCCATGTAGATTTGGAAGAATAATTTGAATTGATAATTATGGGGTTGGAGAGATAGCACAGGCTGTCACTTTGTTTGCAACCAACCCTGTTTGATCCCCAACAATACATATGGTTTCCCTAATACTGCCAAGAGTGATTGCTGAGCACAGAGCCTAGAATGCTATCAGGTGTGGCCCGTATACCAAAAATTAAAAAGAAAAGTCTTTGGGCCTTATTTTGCAGTTCTCAGTACTTACTCCTGATTCTTTTCAGGAATTACTTCTGGGGTGCTAGGGATCACACCTAGGTCATCCTTTTGCAAGGCAAATGTTCTACCGACTGTATTATCACTGGTTGAAAAAAATCTAAAAATTGCTTAAAAAAGGAATTCTGGATTGTTGATTTCACTTTTTTCTTTTACCATTGGAAAGGAGCCATTGCATTTCAATTAAGGAATTTTCTCTAAGGAGTCTTTTAAATCAAAGCCATTACTTAAGGTACCCATCTTGGACTCTAGGTTTAGAAGATTTTGCTGGCATTTATTTGTACATTTCACTTATATTTTTATGTTTCACATAGGAACATAATACAAAGTTTTCTGATAAACTATTTGATTTCTTTTTATTGGAAGACCTTGCCTGACTATACTTAGGGATCACTCTTGGCTCTGGTAGGCTCAGGCACCAAGTGGGGTGCCAGATTAGGTTCTCATCATTTGGGACAGATTGTAGAGAATCTTTATTGACTTCACAGGCTAGTTGATGCAGTTACTGTGGATCAGAGGTCAGTTTTCACATATGTTTTAGTCATTCTCCCTTATATAAATGGGCTGTCACATTGCATACAAGCAAGTATTAATAGCCACTACTACAATAAGTATTAATAGCCAGTATCATGCTAAAAATTGTTTTAGAAATATTCTCCACTTTATCTTTTTTTCTGGGATTAGAAACCCAGTGCTTCACTCATGTGAAACATATATTCTCTGTGCTCCTACTGACAGCACCTCTGGTAAAACTCCTTTAAAAATATCATTACCAAATTATTGAGGGATAAAAATGGCTCTATAAAAGGTCTTTGAAAATATGCTATTAGCATTTTTTTTGTTTTTGAATCACACCCAGGGTTGCTCAGGTGTAAGTCCTCATTCTGAATTCAGGAATTACTTCTGGAGGTGTTTAGGGGAAAGCTTATAGGATGCTGGGACCAAACCCAGGTTGGCCAGGTGCAAAGCAAGTACACTACACACTATATTATCTCTCTAGCCCCAAGATTGATAATATTAACTAAATTAAAACGTTTTATAAGGTAAACTCTTATAGCCATAATTTTTACTTCTAAGGTGCTATTCAATGAAGCTTCTTGCCAGCGTATTTATACAATGTATATTGTATATATTTACAACTAGACAATTTTTTATTTTCTTTCAAGAACATATGCCCATGCTATAATACTAATATAATTAAAACAACAAACTAATAAACTATTTGTTTTATATATGTGCATATAGTACATTTATAAATACACATTTGTTTATCTTTTGTTCAGAGTTATTTCTGTAAATACAAAAATCTGAAAATTTAAAATTCTGAGCATATATGAATTTGCAATTTGGAAAATAAAATAAATGCTTGAATACACATTAGTGGAATGATAAGTTATTTATTTCGGGGCCTCCTTAAACAATCAGGCCAAGCAATGCGCTGAGTACGGTGGTATGCAGTCGCTCAGACCCAGCACTGCTGGGAGCTCCAAGAGCCAGAGTGTTTGGGGTTCTCAAGGACTACACCTACAAGTATTCAGAGGAGTCACGTGGTGCTAAGACTTGTACTTGTGACCTATCAGCTATCTCCCTGGATACTCACTGGGATTTTAAAGAAATTCTTTTATTTTAAAGTAGTACAAAAGAGATTCAAAGTTGCGCTAATGACAACATTTATACAAGGTTATAAGGGAGAGTTACAATGAGGAAGAAATATAGGCAAGTTTTATAAAAAATAATTTGAACTATGCCCCATTTTAAAAACTGTTCTCTAATTTATAAATGAGATCAATAAACAGCAATTGCAGCTGTAAGTATATGTTGCAAATATATGATCTTTTTCATTTTCTCTTGGATTAAATGTCAAGTTTATTATTATCAAATTTATTTTCTCTCCTGAGGTGTCAATATTATTTAAGTTTTATAATGACTTTCAAACATTATTTGATAACTATATAGCAAAACCTTAACAAACATGACCATGTTGGGGCCAGAATGGTGGCACAAGCAGTTAGGTGTTTGCCTTGAGTCCACTAGCCTAGGATGGACCACATTTCATTCTCCCAGTGTCTCATATGGTCCCCCCCGGCCAGGAGCAATTTCTGAGCACATAGCCAGAAGTAACCCCTGAGCATCACATGGTGTGGCCCCCAAACCAAAAAAATAATACCAAAAACCAAAAATACAACTATAACCTTGTTATGTGGAATGATAAATTATTTATTTCGGGGGCCTCCTTAAGCAATCAGGCCAAGCAAGTCGCTGAGTATGGTGGTATACAGTCATTCAGAGGATTTAATTTCATTTTCTTTTTTTTTCTTTTTTTTACTTGTTTTTTTTTCATATCATTTCTTAAAATGTATACCAACATATTTTATTAGGGATAATTATTCTCAAAAACAAAATGTTTAACAGAATGGCATCATTCTTGATAAATTCTCTTATTAATAGGAATCACATTAAAGATTCTATCTTTTTATAATAATTTTATAGGAGGTAATTTTGTGATAGTTTGGAAATATAAATATGCCATTTGTGAATAAAGAGAAATGAAAATTTTCAAATTTATATTTCTTTCTTTTTTACATTTATGTACTTGTCTGTGCCCATTCTGAAATGTTGAATACAAATGGTGAGGAAAAGGCATCTTGTTATCATTCTTCATCTCAGGGAGTTGTTAGTATTTATTTAATTGTTAGGTATGGTATTTGATATGACTTTCTAAAATTTTTTTAATCTTACCTTTGTTGTTGTTTTGTAGCCACACCAGTGCTCAGGACATACTCCTGGTTCTGAGTTAATAATTACTCCTGGTGATGATCAGGGCTAGAAATTGAATCCAATTGTATGCATGGGAAGAACCCAGCCCACTGTACTATCTTTCCAACCCCTTGAGTATTTTTGAAAAATTAAAAATGAATGGTAAAGTATGTCATGTTTTTACTGATTTGATAGTGACATGGCTTTGTTTCGTTGTCATGAGGTATAAAATAATGAACTAATAATATAAAAACTATCACAAAAGAAAATATATGAGAACAATTACCGGTATATCTTGCATCTCTTGTTTCCCTGAGCACCAATAAGTCTTGCACACTCCTAGATGTGAACCCAAAGTAAAAGTAGCTTTTATTTTAAAATTTCACTTGTAGATTAATTAATTTTAGTGGGACTCCCTAGAAACTCTTGGGAGTCCAGAGGACACTTCTGTTATCACTTGTGTGATGATTCAGTGCTAGGGCATGATGATGCTTTGCTGTCAGTGTCAGTGGTGCCAGGGTTCACCAAGAAGTGCCTGGAAGGCCATGTGGTACCTGGGGTCAAACTTGCCAGTATGTGTGCCAGACCAAAATGATAACTCTCCAGCCCCTGATTATTTAATTTTTACCCGAAACATTTTATTTTATTTTATTTTATTTTACTTTGAAAGCAGAATGGGTGACTCATATTATATCAATCAGAAACAGAGTCTTTTGGAAGTCGTCTAGCATGTTTCATATTGATATTGAGGACAAAGCTCATACAGGATGCCAGGTCAACCACTGGCTTAGTTTTCTGAACCTCATTACTATGGTTATCTATTAATTTCAAATGTGTTTGCTGGACTGTTGGAAATGTGGATAGGTGCTTAATGTCTCAGCTAAAATTTTCGACTTTATACCTGAGCTGCTAAGTAACCTCCTTTGGGTCACTAATAAGGCTTTGTGGGGAAAGGTATGTGAAATGTAGAAAATGTTATCTCATCTATTTTTGTAATTGACATCTTGATTCTTAATATCTTTCTTCCTTTGGGTTTGTGTGCCATCAAATAAATGTTGGATAATTTCAGAGTTCCTGTTTCATCTTAGAAAGAAAGACTGAGTAGATATGAGTAGGGTGCCAAATAGAAGCAGAAGCCTTTCATAATAGACTTGGGGATTTTGGGGTCTGGTGGCAGCATATAACAGTGGTCAAGGACTTCTAGATATTTGCTTAAGGATTATTCCTTGTGGTACTTGGTTTGGGAATATATGAAAATCTGTAGATCAAACTGGCATGGGGATCATTCTTCTGCATGCAAGGCAAGTGCTTTCTCTTCAACCTTGCTGTCTCCCTGTGCTATCTCTTCAGCCGTTTTTTTAAGTGGTTGAAGTTCTTTCTCCTCTGATAGCAAATTAATTAAAATTTTAAAACCAGATAAAACTAAATGTATGGCAGCAATTTAAACAAGAACTGGAGCTGCTCTACCCTATTTTGTTTAATCTGTTCTTGTGAAATTTTTTCATTGATGCCCTAAATTTCTCCTCAGTTTTCCATTAAGCGCTATATGGATCATAGTATTCAGATAGAGCCTATTAGAAAACAAACACATAAATATTAAATAGATTTTAGATTATATGTGATACTAGAAAGCAGAATATTACTTATGCCACTTTATATTATATTTAGGCATTGCTTCAGGGGCTGACACATGACTCTTGATCTATGCTGATCATGACTTGAGATCCACTTAGGATCATAACAATCTAAGTGTAATGTCACAACAGCAAAATTCATTTTTTATGTACTATTTTTGTTCTTTTTGTTAATTTTCTGGGAGCCACTGGTGATTTTTAGCTAGCCGGGTCAGCAATTCAGTGCAAAAGCCCAAGGTTGCAGCATTCCTTGGGGACACTCTCACTCTGCCACTGCTCAAGGACCTCCAGGACAACTCCTGCTGCTGCCCAGGGATCTCGAGGACTCTACTCATGCTCAGGGGACCATGTGGTGCTGAATTGAATCTGATTCTGGAGCATACTACTCTCCCCTAACTGCTGTACCATCTCTAGGTCCCTTATTATATAATTTAATTAAATATTTTATTAAAACATTATTCATTGGTTCTCATTTATACTTGCCTCATAATTTTAATAAAGGTCTTAAAAACAATTTAAAATGTATAGTTTGATGGATTTTTTACACTTTCTCCCCTAAAATTCTACTTAACATTTTTTTGTTTCAAGTCATTTGTCTTTTAAAAAATAATAGGAAAAGGTAATCTTTAATATTTGTCAAATATTTTCCCTCAGATCTTCTTTTCTCTTTCTCTACAGCTCTTAGTTATTATCAGGTGTGACTTGTCATCTGCCTGTGGCCCTGTTGCATTTCACTCACAGTTGAGAAGCATAATTTCTTTAGATGTAGAATTCTTATTTGAATATTTCTCTTTTCAGCATTTTAAAGATGCTATACTAAATCATAACAAGAATTTATGTGTAATGCATCTACATTTCTTAGAATTTTTTTGGTATTTGTTCAGAGATATTCTCTAACTTCATAAGTATGAACGATGTAGCTTACCTATATCATTTAAAATGTTACCATTACTATGTCAATTCGAAATTTTCAAATTAAGGAAATAAGAACATTTTCTGGTTTAATGAGAGAAACAAAACAAAGACAAAATATTTGCCATTAAAAATATAAAATATTGGGGGCTGGAGCGCTGGTGCAAGCGATAGGGCCTTGCTACAAGCTAACCTAAGACAGACAACGTTTAGATCCTCCAGTGTCCCAAAAGGTCCCCCAAGCCAGGAGCAATTTCTGAGCACATAGCCAGTAGTAACCCCTGAGTGTCACCTGAGTGTCACACATTTTGGATGTGGTCCCCATAACTAATATATATCAAATATCCCCAAGTTTAGCCTTTCCAATGAAAATGCTTATGCATATTGATTGGTACAAATTTCATACAAATTAAAGCACGTTTAAAAAATTTATCAGGGCCCGGAGAGATAGCGCAGCGGCGTTTGCCTTGCAAGCAGCCGATCCAGGATCAAAGGTGGTTGGTTCGAATCCAGGTGTCCCATATGGTCCCCTGTGCCTGCCAGGAGCTATTTCTGAGCAGACAGCCAAGAGTAACCCCTGAGCATCACAAGGTGTGGCCCAAAAACAAAAAAAAAAAAATTATCAGATAAAGCAAATTATGAAAACAATTTGGTAAAGTTGTTTATGTTTTACTAATTTAATGCTGGTGTACATGTGATAGAGTATAAACAGATTCAAACACCTTATTTTTTGTGGGAGGACTAAACTAATGTTTAGGAATTCCTGGCAATACTTGGACAATTGGGGACAGATTGCTCAATACAAGGACTTGAGGATTTGGTACAGTTTGTAACCTGAAATGTCTGGAACCACTCAGGCACCATTCAATACTAGGGATTGAACTTTAGTCCTGGGTATGCAGAACATGACCTCTTGTCTGTATTTCCCCAGCCTTGAACAAATTAAAAGTGTGGATAAACAAAATGAAGTGTGTTTGTCATATAAGCAAAATAACATTTTGTCTTTGATAAAGCATTTTATAGATTTCATATATACATATATAGCAGGAAATTCATAGAATAAAAGTAACAAGCTTATACATAAATATTAAGAGGATTAATGTATAGCAATTTTAATTTTCAAGAAAGTATAAAATGACAGTTTCTTTGTGCTTGTAAATGGAATTAATAAAATGTAAGGATATATTCAGAATTCATATAATATACTTAATAGTGGAAATTAAAGGAAAGATCCCTTTTCATATGATGCCAGACAGTGAAAGGTTTATAATGGTTTGGAGTTTTAAGAATGTATTTGTCATTTAGCAAAGTTTTACTTTTATTTACCCTTTTATGTATTAATTATCGTTTTAGGTCTGTTTCTGCATGAACTTATTAAAATATGTTTAACATATATAAATATAAAAAGCAACTATTTTATTTTAATTTAATTTTGTATATTTATTTAATTTAATTTTCTACTGAATGATACTCAAAGGATACTCCTACTTCCTGGGGTAATTCTAGTGGGACCATGCAGTTCTGGGGACTGAACCCTGCTTCCTATATGCAAAAAAAATATCTACTCTTGACCTTTGAGCTATCTCTCTAGACTAGTCAAGGATTTTATAATAACTTCTGTAATGTGTGATGAATACTGTTTTTTGTTTGGTTGGTTGGCTGATTTTGGACTGCACCCAGATGTGTTTAGGGATTACTCCTGGCTCTGAACTCAGGAATTACTCCTTGTGGGCTTAGCAGACATATGGGAGTTAGTGGTTGAACCTGGGTCAGCTGTGTGCAAGGCAAACACGATATAAAGCTTCCCACAAAGATTGGTGAGTACAGTTAGAGAAATCACCACCAATAATTATGATGGTAATGGTAGTGAGAGAAATACAATGTCTATCTCAAAGACAGGCAGGCAGTGGGTGAGGGGGGGCATTGGTGATGGGATGGTTGTACTGGTGAAGGGGAGTGTATTTTTTGGAAGGCACAGGTTGCTAGAGTATAAATATTAACATTTATTTTAACATTACTCATACAATACAGTTTTTACAATACATCTTATACATATACTTTTACATTCCTCATACAATAAGTGAGATGGAGAGCTAAGTTAAACACCATATATGGCTTTGGTTACATTCATCACTTTCTTCTCATATACAACATAGAATCCAGTATACCTGAGTTTAGCAAATCTGACCTAGTGCAGAATAAGTGCTAGTTCTATTTAGTCACTGAAAACTATATTCTGCTAAATACTTTCCTTTGTATCTATAGGAGAAAGCAATTTTTTAAATACCAACTTCTAATTCACAGCTAAGAGTTTTCATGAATACAGGCATCTCTACCACAACTGACTTACAGAAATTAGTTAGAAATGAACTATAAAATTGTAACTCTGATATTGTTGTAAAAGACCAAAATATTATCAGAATGAGAGACTGATTTTAGCTGCTTTTTCATCATACCCAGTTCTGACATTTTAGTGACTATCTTCTCCATTTTAGAAAGTCATTAAAAACAGACTGTTTTAGAAAATCTTAAACTTTTTCACATCACCACACAAATGAGCTTTTGTTCTGTAAATAAAATTATAAGGCTTTTACATAATTAAAACTAAGATCCATTAAATAAAATTTCATTGCAACCCACCGGACTGTCCTCTTTCTAAGTTACAATGAAGTCATAAGGATGCTCGGAAATCACTCCTGGCTTAAGGATCCATATAGGAAGCTGGGGGATTGAACCAAAGTCTGTCCTAGGCTAGCGTGGGCAAGGCATACCCCTTGTGCCACCACTCTGGCCCCGAGAGGGTGTACTTTTTTATGACTAAAACCAGTACAAATACCTTTGTAATAATTTTGTTTAAATAAATATATTAATAATAAATAAAATAATAAAAAGATAAATTACAATTAAATAAATGGTTAAAATTAGGGTTAGTCAAAAGTCAAAGGAAACATGGCAAATACTGGATGATCTTCCTCATCTGTGGTATGGGGAATAAAACTAGGGCACTGACATATTGGATGATGACTTTTTTTTGTTTTGTTTTGTTTTGTTTTGTTTTGTTTGTTGGATCAACAAACAGTGCTCAGGGGCCACTCCTGGCTCTATGCTCAGAAATCGCTCCTGGCAGGCTCAGGGGACCATATGGTATGCTGGGATTCGAACCACTGTCCTTCTGCATGCAAGGCAAACGCTCTACCTCCATGCTATTTCTATGGTCCTGGATGATGACTAACTTTTGGTCTTGGATTTCAGAACTGAGATTATCAAGCAGTAATGAGACATGCGAAGGAATTGAAGAGGTGACCATAGCAATGGGAGAGAGTCTTGTACCCTTTGGTGTTGATGAAGTAACTTTGCATGTCAATAAATATTAACACTATTGAAATCATTTTTACATAGATTCTACTAAAGTTATTTAGAAAAACATTCAGGTTAGATTTAACAATAGGATTTCCATTAGATTTATTAGGGTTAAGACTAGGATTAATAGGATTTGGGTAAAGATTTATATTTGATTTTGGATTAGGGTTAAGATTGGTATTAGGATTCTGTAGTAGATTTTAAGCTTTAATAGTAATGTCATTATCACCTATATTTTTGTATTATCTTAGTGTCTTCTAAAAATATTTGAAAGTTTAACATCTTTCTCTTTCTTTTCCTTTCTTGTTTCTTTTTCTTTCTTCCTTCCTTCTTTCCATTCATTCCTTCTTCTTTCCATTTTCTTTCTTTCTTTCTTTCTTTCTTTCTTTCTTTCTTTCTTTCTTTCTTTCTTTCTTTCTTTCTTTCTTTCTTTCTTTCTTTCTTTCTTTCTTTCTTTCTTTCTTTCTTTCTTTCTCTTTCTTTCTTTCTTTCTTTCTTTCTTTCTTATTTCCTTTCGTCCTTCCTTTCTTTTTTCCTTTCTTCTTTCCTTCCTTCCTTCCTTCCTTTCTTTTTTTCTTTCTTTCTTTCTTTCTTTCTTTCTTTCTTTCTTTCTTTCTTTCTTTCTTTCTTTCTTTCTTTCTTTCTTTCTTTCTTTCTCTTTCTTTCTTTCTTTCTTTCTTTCTTTCTTATTTCCTTTCGTCCTTCCTTTCTTTTTTCCTTTCTTCTTTCCTTCCTTCCTTCCTTCCTTTCTTTTTTTCTTTCTTTCTTTCTTTCTTTCTTTCTCTTTCTTTCTTTCTTTCTTTCTTTCTTTCTTTCTTTCTTTCTTTCTTTCTTTCTTTCTTTCTTTCTTTCTTTCTTTCTTTCTTTCTTTCTTTCTTTCTTTCTTTCTTTCTTTCTTTCTTTCTTCCTTCCTTCCTTCCTTCCTTCCTTCCTTCCTTCCTTCCTTCCTTCCTTCCTTTCTTCCTTCCTTCCTTTCTTTCCTTTCTTCCTTCCTTCCTTTCTTTCTTTCTTTGTTTACTTTTGTTTATGGGGCACACTGGCAGTGTTCAGAAATCACTCCTGGCAGGCTCTGGGAACCATATGATTTGCCAGAGATGGAACCCAGGTCAGATCCATGCAAAGCAAATGCCCTACCCTCTGTGCTATTACTCCAGTTCCTTTAACCTTTTTCCTTTATGAAGCACTCAAGGGCCCTCAGGACCACTCCCAGCAATATTCTGCCAACTAAACTGGATCCAAGAATATGAAGCTGCTCTTGTATGCTGGTACCTACCAAAAAAGCACCCTCAGATGCCCGGGTCCTCCATGATCATACTTTGTGGTGCTCAGGATATAGGATGAATCAGGAGAAGTTGTGTTATGCCATGTTTCATACTCAGGTCCCAGTGCATGTTTTGCACTTAATTTCTGAGCTAACCACTGGCACACATTAATTATACACTTTTATATTAAAGTTATATAGTATCTTCTTCTATAATATATGGTGATATCTCATTATTGAGATATATTTTTCATAGTAAATTATTTCCATAAACAAATTATTTAAATAACAGGTACCAGGAAATATATAGAAATAAGTGAAGATGATACTTATTTATGCATTTATAATATACCTATAAAATTAATGTATATTAATTTGATAATCAAGTAATTATGAAATGAGAATACTTTAAAATGGGATAAAATATATATGAATGTTTTATCCTTAATGTAAATTATATAAGTAGCAATGAATCTATTTATTTTGATTTAAAGTTAATGAAGGAATTTAAAATAGTAATGATTTATTTGGAAACATTTTGATATTATCTGAGCAAGTACATATTTCTCTCCCATTTATACAGTATTCAGTTCTACAACTGTATTTTATACCTAATCACACATGTGCATTAAATTATGGATACATCAATGTCAAAATATCTATTTTAAAAATCACTTTAGTCATATTCATGCTGCAATTACTATGTTTATTGTAGCAAGTTAGGTGATATTAATATTTTAAAAGGTATTTTAATGTGTATTTGAAATATTGAAGAAATAAGTTAATTTTATATAGTTTATTTTTATGTTTATATAGAAATATATTTGTATCTGTTTACACGGATACTTTGAAGATAATTATAATTACCTTTACTAAGGGTTACATATGATTTGGGTGAACATCTTACACTAAATATAGTATATATGTATGTTACAGACCTAATGATTATATTTCCTTACTATTGATGTATTGAAACCTATGCCCAATATAATATTAAGAGGCAAACCTTTGGGAAGTGTTTAATCATGTAAACCGTCAGAAATTGTTGTATACTTATTAGAAGAGACTCCAAAGAGCTTTTTCTTTGGTTTTGGGCCACACCAAGTGACACTCAGGGAGTACTCCTGGCTATGCACTCAGAAATCACCACTACCTTGGGGGACCATATGAGATGCTGGGGGATTGAACCACGGTCCATCCTGGGTCAGCAGCTTGCAAGGCCTTAGTGCTGCATCATCGTTCTAACTACCCCAAAGATCTTTTCTATTTTTTATATAAAATTACAGATAAAAATGATTATATATGAGCTTGGATGTAGGTTTTTAAAAAAAAGTAGGTTTTAAAAAAAGGTAAGTTTTTTTAAATATATTAAAAATCTTCTGTTCTTTCTATCACTTTAATCTGGAAATCTTTAACCATTAAGACGGTGAGAATGAATTTTTGTTACTGCTACTCAGTCTATGTTATTTTGCTCTAGCATCTAAAAGGATTTAGACTATGTGAATAATTGAAAATACAGTTTTTCAAAACCACTCAATGCTGATGTATTAATATAAATCTTAAAATCTTTTTTATTTTTATGGGATGAAACCTTAAATATCAAATTTAGTAAAATGAACAAAAATAATAAAACAGTGGCTGTAGGAGAAATACCTTACACCTGACTACCTGGGTTCAATCTGTACACCGCACATGGTCTCTGCCAAAGTGATCCCTGAGTGCAGAGCTACAAGTAAGCACTGAGAGCTGTTGGGTATGTCCCCAAAACAACTAACTAACTAATTAACCAAAACCATAATTGGATATGAGAGAACGTGTTTTAATTCTGAGTTTGAAATCAGTAACATATTAAAAATGTTCATAAATTAGCTACTACAATTAACTGTCAAGATGATATTAAAGTATGAGTTATGTTTTGAAGTCTTTATTATTATAATAGAAGAATAACAGTAATTAGGATTAAATAGATTAAATACCTGCTAAGTTGTATATGGTAAGTATTTTGGGAGGAAGGCCTTAAAATTTGATCTCGGGGCTAAAGAGATAGGACAGGGGTTAAAGTATATGTCTTTTATATGACTGAATCTGATTCAGTCACCAGCACAATATTGTTGTGCTCCTTGTAACACATTGCTCTCAGGGAGTAGCCCTGGAGATTTCTGAACAATACAAGGTATGACCTTGGAGGCCCCCAAGCACAAAGGATATAGATAACCAATATAATTCCAGAATTGCAGGGTCCAGCCAGCTCCACATCCTTACTTTTTTATATAAATAAACATATTTCTATATAAACATCCCCACTCGCTTTGTTTTTGTACCACAAGTCCATTTGACCACCAGTTACCAGGATGGAACCGTAGGCTTCCTCATTACTACTTTGGAGGTCTCCATCCAAAATATAACTTCGTAATTTTGGACTATGTCCCACTTTTTATGAATGATAGATATATAAATTTCGTAATAGTTGTTTTAAGAACGCTGAGTTAACATCCACTGCTGGTAACAATATTGTCTCTTTCAACTCCAATGGAAAAGAGTTGAGAGTGTTGTCAGTAAACTTATAATTGAGCTGCCATATAATACAGCAATTCCATTTTAGAGTATCTACAACCAAGACTTAAAATCCCTTATTCAAAAATGACATTTGCACACCACTATTAATTGCTGCACAATGACTAATATATGGAATAGGCTTTGGTTTCCAATGACAGATTTATGGATTATGAAGATGAGGTATATTATATATACATATATAATGGAATATTTTGCAGCTTCAGGGAATGGTAAAATCATACAATTTGCTGCAATCTTATTGGAACTCGAAGATATGTTGAAGGAAATAAGAGAAAATAAACACAGTATGATCTCACATATTGGTAGGAACTAGAATAACTGGATGAACTGGATGAGTTCATATTATGTAGTAAATAGGAGGGATGCTTACATCACACTTGACCCCACAGCTTAGAGAGGAGAACAGAGAAGGAAAAATTCAGGTGGGAAGGAAAAAGTTGAGTAAGGAAAGTAATGGGGGACCAAGGAATGGGGTTTCTCTTAGTTGTTGATTTGGGAGAGTTCTATAGCTATATATCCAAAGCACAGACTCAACAACATTGAAAACTTGATATCTTAGCTACACCAATAAACTTTGTAATATACCTGTCAAGGTGGTAGGCTAGGGTAGGTGTGTGTCGAGGTGAGGGAAATGGATTAAGGTGATGGGAATTGACACTGGTGGTTTGATTGGTGTTGAAATATATGCCTAAAAATCAACTATTAACAATGTAAATCAAATTTTTTTCTTTTTCTTTTTCTTTTCTTTTCTTTTCTTCCTCTTCTTTTTTTTTTTTTTTTTTTTTTTTTTGGTTTTTGGGCCACAAGAGGTGACGCTCAGGGGTTACTCCTGGCTATGTTCAAAGAAATTGCTCCTGAATTGGGGGACCATATGGGATGCCAGGTAATCGTAACTCAGTCTGTCCTAGGTTAGCACTTTCAAGGCAAATGTCCTACAACTTTTGCCACTGATCATGCATCATAAATCAGGTTTTTTACTAAATAAAATTTTTTACTAAATAAACATTTAAAAAATAAAAGTCTATAGTTGATCCCATGACATTATATTCCAGGGGTGGAGAAACCCCATATCTCTTAGGCCAAGTGAATTCCTTTTCGAATGACCCCAATATTTACTGTGCCAGGGGAGGAGCGGAAAAAAAAGCAAAAAGCACAAAACATTTTTTATTTTATATATATATATATATATATTATATGTTATTGTTTATTTTCATGTACTATTATTATTTTTATTTACCTATCTATTTTTTGGTCAATTTGTTTTGATGCGGTTATTGAAGTTGTTGCCCCCACTTGTACTTATCTTTTTTTCTTTCTTTTCTTTCTTTATGGTCTCAAGACCATGGTGGGTTTTTTTTGTTTTTGTTTTTGTTTATTTGTTTTTTTTTGTGGTACTTATCATTATTGTAGGAGTTCTCACTGGATATTTGGCACTTCTTAATGTAGTGGTGGAGTGTTTCACCTTCTTTTTCTCCTTCATCTCTCAAACCGATGACGAGAGTCTCTAGAACAATTCCGCTTATTTTCGGCATATCAGACTTTTACCCCAGTTTATTACTTTTCTCTTCTTCAAACAAAACCACCTAACTTGAACTAGCTAGTCCTGCCTCCCAGTTAGAGGGGGAAATAAGGGAGGCGCCAGGACCAAACAGGTGCAAGACTACTAAGTAGTAGGCTAGGTACAGAGGGGACCACATATACTAGCAGCCCTGGGGGTGAGGGAAGAGGATATGGAAGGTAGGACAAAAACGGAGGTGTAGGGAGGACAAACTGGTGATGGGAATCCCCCCTGATTTTATGTAAATATGTACCTAAAATATTATTGTCCACAATATGTAAGCCACTATGATCAAAATAAAAATTACATTAAAATAGAATTAATATGATCTATATGAAATACAGAAATCTTATTAAATTTTATGTTTAATTAATATCAGAGAGAAGTTTTCAGTATTTTGCCACAAATTATGATTTTGATCCTGGTAAAGATTATAATATATGGGTGATAAATTTATTTTAAATTAAAATTCTTCTGATTTTCCTCTGTCAATGTCCCCAGGTTCTCCCATCCACCCAACACCATTCACGTGGCAAGTTCAATTTCTGCAGGTGATTCTCAGGTGATCTATCATTTGCTTAAACTTCCTTTTTCATTTTTCTTTTTTTTTTTTTACTAATGTACCTATTTATAAGAAAATGATGAAACCCCAAAACTACCTTTTCCAGTCATAGTAATGTTTGTTTTCATGGTTCTTAAGAGTCACTTTTTAAAACTTATTTCTTTTTTATTAATGTAGTCATTTAATGCCATGATTACAAATATAATTGTAGTTGTGTTCAGTCATGTAAAGAACACTCCCCTTCATCATTGCAACATTTCCATCACCAATATCCCAAATATCCCTCCTCCCTATTCCACTCCAACTGTACTCTAGATATGCTTTCTCCTTCCCTCATTCATTCACTTTGTTATGATAGTTCTCAATGTAGCTATTTATCTAACTGCATTCATTACTCTTTGTGGTGAGCTTCATGTTGTGAACCGGACCTTCCAGCACTCCTCTCTTTTGTCTCTGGGAATTATTGTAAAAATGTATTTTATTTTTCTTAAAACCCATAGATGAGTGAGACTATTTTGTATCTATCTCTCTACCACTGTCCATATCACTCAGAATAATAGATTCCATGTACATTCATGTATAGGAAAATTTCATGACTTCATCTTGCCTGACGGCTGCATAATATTCCATTGTGTATATGTACCACTTTTATTTAGCCATTCATCTGTTGAAGGGCACCTTGTTATTTTTTTTCCATAGTCTGCCTATAGTAAGTAGCCCTGCAATGAATATAGGTGTGAGGAAGGGTTTTCTGTATTGTATTTTTGTGTTCCTAGGGTATATCCCTAGGAGTGGTATAAGTGGATCATATGGGAGCTCAATTTCCAGTTTTTGGAGGAATCTCCATGTAGTTTTCCAAAATGATTGGACTAGAGGGTATTCCTACCGGCAGTGAATACAAGTTCCTTTCTCTCCACATCCTGCCAGCACTGCTTGTTCTCATTCTTTGTGATGTGTGCCTATCTCTGTGGCATGAGATCCTACTTTATAGTTGTTTTGTTTTGCATCTCCCTGATGATTAGTGATGTGGAGCATTTATTCATGTGCCCTTTGGCCATTTGTATTTCTTCTTTGATAAATTGTTCATTTCTTCTCCTTATTTTTGATGAGATTAGATTAGCCCCTTATGTGATTGGTGTTGGTTTCTCCCATTCAGTGGGTGGCTCTTGTATCCTGGAAACTATTTCCTTTGAGATGCAAAAAATTCGCATATTTATATATTTCCACCTGTTTATCTGTGCTTCCACTTGTGTGGAGAGTGCTGTTTTTTCCTTAAAGAAGCCTATAGTCTCAATGTCATGGAGTGTTTTACCTACGTGTTGTTCTATATACTTTATGTTTTCAGATGTAACATCAAGGTCTTTAATCCATTTGAATTTTACAACCGTACAAGGTTTTAGCTGGGAGTCTGAGTTTGCTTTTTTTTGCAAGTGGCTAACCAGTTGTGCCAACACCACTTGTTGAAGAAGTTTTCCTTGTTCCATTTGGAATTTCTTGCTCCTTATAAAAAAAACTAGTGGATTGTATATTGGGGAACGTTCTCTGAGTACTCAGGCCTATTCCACTGATCTGAGGGTCTGTATTTCAATACCATGCTGTCTTGATAACTATTGCTTTGTACTACATTTGAAAATTGGGGAAAGTAATGCCTCCCATATTCCTTTTTCCAAGGATTGCTTTATTTACTCAAGGGTGATTTTTGTCCCAAATGAATTTCATAATTGTTTGATCCACTTCTTTTAAGAATGTCATGGGTATCTTTAGAGGGATCACATTAAACCTGTACAGTGCGTTGGGGATTATTTCCATTTTAATAATATTAATCCTGACAATCCATAAGAAGGATATATGTTTCCATTTCTAAGTGTCCTCTCTTATTTCTTGGAGCAGGATTTTATAGTTTTCTTTGTATAGGTCCTTCTAATCTTTAATCAATTTACCTTCAAGATATTTGAGTTTATGTGATACTAATGTGAATTGGGTTGTTTTCTCAATGTCCATTTCTTCCCTATCACTATTGGTGTATAAAAGGCCATTGATTTTGTTGTCTTAATTTTGTTGGCTGCCATATTGCTATATGAATCAGTTGTTTGGAGAAGCTTTCTGGTAGAGTCTTTAGGGTTTTCTACGTAGAGTATCATGTCATCTGAAAACAGTGATAGTTTGACTTCTTCCTTTCCTACCTGGATTCCCTTGATATCTTTTTCTTGCCTAATCACTATAGCAAGTACTTCCAGTACTATGTTGAAGAGGAGTGGTGAGAGAAGATATCCTTGTCTTTACCAGAATTTAGAGGAAAGGCTTATAATTTACCTCCATTGAGGGTATTATTTGCCACTGATTTGTGGTAGATGGCCTTAACTATACTGAGAAAGTTTCGTTTCATTCCCATTTTGCCGAGAGTTTTGATCAAGAGTGGGTGTTGGAACTTATGAAATGCTTTCTCTGTATCTATTGATAAGATGAAGTGATTTTTATTTTTCTTGTTGTTGATGTTGTGATGTATATTAAGCTGATGAATTTACAGATGCCATCTTTGCATTCCTGGAATGAAACCTTCTTGATCATAGTGAATGATCTTCTTGATGAAGCATTGGATCCTATTTGCCAGGATTTTGTTGAGGATCCTTGCATATGTTCTTATCGGGGATATTGGTCTTTAATTTCTTTTGGCAGCATCTCTGTCTGGTTTTGGTATCAAGGTGATGTTAGTTTCATAAAAGCTATTTGGAAGTGTTCCCTTTTTTCAATTTCATGAAGGAGCCTGGCCAGGTTTGGTAATAGTTTCTCTTGAAAGGTTTGGAAGAATTAATTACTGAATCGATCTGGGCCTCGGCTTTTTTGAGCAGATATTTTCTTACCGTCTTAATTTCCTCAAGAGTGGTGGGCATGTTTTGGTATGCTACATCCTCCTTATTCAATCATGGAAAGTTATGAGTCCAAGAATTTATCCGTTTCTTCCAGGTTCTCATGTTTATTGGCATAAAGTTTCTCAAAGTAGTCTGTTTTTTCTTTGAATCTCTACAATATCTGTAGTGATATCCCCCTTTTCATTTCTGATACTGCTTTTTATGTTTCTTTCTTTGTGAGTTTTGCCAATGGTCTATCATCTTGTTTATTTTTTTCAAAGTACCAACATCTGTTTTCGTTGATCATCCAGATATTTTTTTAAATTTACTTCATTGATTTTTGCTTTAAGCTTTGCTTTTTCCTCTGTCTCCCTAGTCTTGGTTCCTTTTGTTGAGCATTTTAAGATTGTATAAGCTGTGTCGTTAAGGTATTCAGGTATGCCCCTTCTTCCTTCCTATGTGTGCTTACAAATATATAAAGTTTCCTCTCTGTACTGCTTTTCCTGTGGTCTATAGTTTCCATAAGTTTGTGTCTTCATTGTTATTTATTTCCAGGAAAGTTTTGATTTCCTCTTTGATTTCATCTAAGACCCACTGGTTGTTCAGTAGTAGGCTGTTTAATTTACAGTTGCTTATGTTCTTCTTCTGTGTCCCTTTGTATTTCATTTTTAATTTCAGAGCCTCATGGTCAGCAAAAGTAGCTTGCAAAATTCTGACCTCTTAATTTTATGGAGGTATGTTTTATGTGTCATCATGTGTTCTATCCTGGAGAATGACCCATGTACATTGCAGAAGAATGTGTATCCAGTTTTCTGGGGATGGTGTATCCTTAATAAATCTACTGGGCCTCATTCTACCATTTCTCTTTTCAGCTTTAGTATTTTTTGTTTGATTTCACTCTGGTTGACCTATCAAGTGTTGACAGGGGGCATGTTGTGTTCTCCCACAAATATTGTATTATTATTGATATCCTCTTTCAAATTTATCAATAATTGTATTAGATATTTTGCTGATCTCTCATTGAGTGCATATATGTTTAGTACTGAGATCTCTTGCTGTTGCACATTTCCCTTGATTAGTACGAAGTGTCCATCTTTGTCCCTTAAAACTTTCCTGAGTCTAAAGTTTGTGTCATTTGATATTGAAATGGCCACCTCAGCTTTTTAAGGGTGTTGTTTGCTTTGATGATTTTCATTCAGCCTTTGATTTTGAGTCTATATTGTTCTGACTATTCAGGTGTGTTTCTTGTAGGCAGAAGAATGTTGGATTTATCTTTTTGATCCATTTAGCCACTCTGTGTCTCTTAATTGGTGTATTTAGTCCATTGACTTTGAGGAAGATGATTTTCATGGAATTTAATGTCATCTTTGTGTATAAGTTTCATGTGTCTGTTGATCTGTCTTGTATTAAAGTAGACCTTTCAGTTTTTCCTTTACAGGTAGTTTTGCATGTGTAAAGTTTCTGAGCTGTTGCTTATGTATACTTTCTCCAAACATGAACAGGCCTCAGGCTGGTTGCAGTATTCTAGGTGAAGCATACATTTCTTTCTGTCTTGTTCCAGTATGCTACCACTCTATTTTGGCCTCGAAAATTTCTTGTGACATGTCTGATGTAAAACTTGAGGATGCTTCTTTTAATGTAATTTCCCTTTTTGATCTTGCTGCTTTTAGCTAGTAGTCTTCAGGCATGCATGATTTAATTGCATGTTGTCTTTAGCTCTGGGAGTTTCTCTTTGATGACGTCTTTGACTATTGATTTTTCCTGGGGATCTTCTTTCTGGGCCTCTGGGACTCCAGTGATTCTTAAGTTGTTTCTGAGAGCTTATCAAAGACTTGTCTTTTCATCTGTTCACATTCTTTGAGTACTTTTTCATTGTCTGGTCATTTGCTTAAGGTTCTTTTTCAATCTCTTCTGCATTTCATTTTCCAGTTCACTGATTCTGTCCTCAGCTGCTGTTACCCTGTTGAAGAGGCTTTTCTTTGATGTTTTCAGTTCAGTTACCGTGTTTTTCAGATCTGTTATTTCAGTTTGGAATTTTTCTGATTTCTATCTTTGTGTTCTGTTTAGCTAGAGCTATGTTTTCTTTGATTTCCATGATGATCCTCCATATTTCTATTCTAAACTCCTTATGTGAGAGATTAATCATATGGTTGGTATTTTTTGGTCATCACAGTTATCATCTTCATTCTCTGTACATTTTTTGTGACTGCAAGTTTTCCCCATTGTCATGCTTGTAGTGTGATTTTTTTCTGCGTGTTAAAAAGTGCACATGGCAGCGAAGGGAACTGGAGGCTCTTCTGAAGTCTGTAGAAGACAGTTTTTGCTGAGCCTTTCTTGGCCTTTTCAGGAGAGTTTCAGGAGACAGAGAGTAGAGAAACACACAAAGGCAACTGGTCCCCTCAGTCTCTCCCCATTGCTAATCTCACAGCAGGGGTAACCCCCACCACCTTCACAGACAAAGTAGCTACCTTTCTGCTTGGGTGCCTCAATCTTTCGTGGTCTTTCTGCTTGGGCTCCTCTAGAAGACAGTTTTTACTGTGCCTTTCTTGGCATTCTCAGGTGAGATTCAGGAGACAAATGAGTAGGGAAACATACAAAGTCGACAGGTCCTCTCAGTCTCCTAAACTTTTTTTATCTTTACTATTCTCTGTATTATATATGAGATAGATAGCTATTTATTTGTCTCTTTCTTCTATTAATTATCATTATTAAGTATGTTAGCCCCTAGTTTTATGTAGAAGTAAACTGCAGGATTTCCTTTTGGTCTGAGAACTGAATAGTATCTTAATATGTATAAGTACCATAGATAATCAACTATCCTTTCCCAGGCACTTAAGTTTTTTCCAGAACTTGGCTATTGTTAATAGCATTTCAGTGACATAGAACTGCATATCTTTCTAAATACTGCTTTGGGATCTTAAGTCACTAGCATGAAGTAGAATCACTGAATAACATGACTCCTCATTAATTTTAAAATCTCAATATTATTTTTCATAGAGGTTCAAATAGATGACATTCCCACCATCAATTGGTGGTAAATGATAAAATTGAATATACTCTTTCTCATTTGTGGTAGTCACATGATTTTGCCATTTCTTTTGTGATTGTTTATTGATTTTAATGATTTTTTCAATCTACTAGGATTCTTTCTTTGGTTAAATCCATCATGTTTATAGAATGTTATAATTGAAATCACTATATTTTTGTCAAAGGTAAGTTATGACAGAAATAAAACTTTGATGAGGGACATATATAATTGGATATACTTAGATGCCATTAACCTTACTAACTTTTATTTTTCTTACCATTTGGTTAAGTTTATAACTGTCTTATAAATCATTTCTGGAAACATTTCTACCATTTTTATTAATTGAAGTTTTATATTATTTGGATTATTATTATTATTATTATAACAAGGTTGTTTTTATTTTATTCAGCCACATGCATGGCAAATCCCCTACTTCTGTGCCATCTCTCTAACCCCAAGATTTGGTGTTTATTATTATAAACACTCTATCATACATATTTTGTGTCCACATGTAACAGCTTTTTGCAATAGATTCAAGGTTAGTTGAACTTTAGATTTTTAATTGAGCAATATAAGTTCTTATATATTTGAAAACCCTACCAATGTGCAACTGTAAGTTATTTTAGAATATTTCAAGTAATTTTACAACATAATAGGACTATTTTCTATGTCCCTAAAGTGTATGACTTTTAATTATACTGTATACTTGCCAATGCTTCTTGCCATTATTTTTTATGGTAGCCCTTCTGACAGGTAGGAAAGTCACTCTCTATCTTAGTTGCATGGGTATCACCAATTCATACTTCTTTCTTTCTTTCTCAAAAATTCAAGAAAAAACTGTATCACCATGTAGGAAAATTTAGAATGATCCATAACAGTCTGGTACATCTTATGATCTCTGTTCACCTACAACTGTTATTATGTACTAAACTTTCTCTCATTTACCTACTTGTTAGCTATACCCTATTGAGATAACAGGGTTTAATAATATTTTTAAAGGTTGAATTCATATTGAGTTATACAATTTTAAATGTTTATGTATAAACAAAGTGTACTTTGGAGGTACAGAGTTTATCATGCCTTTCCTGCCAGCAAAATACTGAGTTCCCTCCACCACAGTCAATTGGACCACTGGCCCACTACACTCTATCCTTTCGATAAACTTAATTCTGGTCTGCATTTAGGATTTTTTTTCACTGGACATTGTCTATTTTCTTACTTTTATTTTTTAATATACTATATATGAGTGAGTTCATCCATTTGTACTTCTCTTTCTGACTTATTTATATTACCATCTCCAGTTCCATTCATATCATAGTCAATATTTCTTCTTTTTTTAAAAAAAAAAAGCTAAATGGAATTTTATTCTGCGTATGAATAACGACTTTATTCATCCTTTTTTGTCACTTGGATTGGTTTGGAATCTTGCCTTTCAAATAGCTGCAGTGAATATATTGGTGTGCATATATCTTTTTTAACTGTTTCTAAATTCATTGGAGATATATATATATATGTGTGTGTGTATATAATGTGGCAGATCAGTTTTCAGTTGGTCAAGTAATCTTCATATCATTCTCTATAGATTCAAAACTAGGTTTAAATTTCCACCTTAGTGAATAAAAGTTTCTCTTTCTCCATATGCCCATTAGCAATTAATTTCTGACCATTTCGATATAAGCTATTTGCACTGTTTTGTTGTGATATTTGATTTTGTATTTGATTTGTGTTTTTGATTTGTATTTTCTTCATAATCAGGTATGAGAAGCATTATTTTTCATATGCCTGTTGGCTATCTGTATGTTGCAAATTTTTTTCTTCACCCTTTGACATATCAAGATTGTCTGGTTTTTCAGATTCAAGTTTTGCTCTTGTCAGACAAAAGCAAACATGGAAACATGACAACAGCCCACCTATGGTTCCCTATCTTCTGAACTTCCCAGTTATTCTTCCTTAGTCTCCATCTTTCATTGTATTTTAATGTTGTTTTATATAATATCCAGGGATTCTTGCTGTATTGTAAGGAATAGATAGGGAAGTATATTTATACCATCTTCTAGGATATAGACATTCAACTATTTTTTATCTTAGTAATATTTATAAGCAGCAGATTATTTTAAAGTATTTTCCTTTATTTGCTTAATTATTTTAGTGTAGTTTAATTTATTCAGTAACTATTTCTTTATTTTCAAGTATATGCTATCTATAAAGCTAATGTGATAGATTTAAATTATTGAGGGTGATCATTGTGGAATAAGGAAAATAAGTATTGAGTAAATTATTATAGTCAGTAATAGTAACTAGTAAGTAGCAATGGAATATAGTTATTATGTATTAATTGTAGTGGCTGTTCAAGAAAATTTTATGTAAATAATTTACTTTTACTAATATCTATGGAATTAGTAGTATTACTTCCTGTAAAGGTAATCTCATTTTACATTAACAATGCTTATAATTTTATCATTAAAGAATCAGTTACAACTCAAAGGCTAGAAAATATTTTTCTGTTATGTTCATGCATCCCTTTGTTATTTTTAAGTGCTCTTTATACAGTCTGGTGGGGATGCGGTGAGAAAGAAACTCTATCCACTGCTGGTGGGAATGCCGACTACTTCAACCATTCTGGAGAGCAATATGGAGATTCCTCCAAAAACTGGAAATTGAGCTCCCATATAATCCAGCTATCCCACTCCTAGGAATATACCCTAGGACACAAAAATACAATACAAAACCCCCTTCTTTACACCTATATTTATTGCAGCACTATTTACCATAGCAAGCCTCTAGAAATAACCAAGATGCCCTTCAACAGATGAATTGCTATAGAAACTGTGGTACATATACACAATGGAATATTATGCAGCTGTCAGGAGAGATGAAGTCTTGAAATTTTCCTATACATGGATGTACATCGAATCTATTATGCTGAGTGAAATAAGTCAGAGAGAGAGAAAGACACAGAATGGTCTCACTCAACTATGGGTTTTAAGAAAAATGAAAGATATTTCTCAACAATTTTCAGAGACAAAAGAGAGGGCTTGATGTTACAGCCCACCTCATGAACCTCATCACAAAGAGTGATGAGTTTAGTTAGAGAAATAACTACATTGCAAACTATTCGAACAATGAGAATGTACGAGGGAAATAGAAAGCCTGTCTTGAGTACAGGTGAGGATGGGGAAGGGAGGAGGGATATTTGGGACATTGGTGGTGGGAATATAACACTGGTGATGGGGGGGTGTCATCTTGTATGACTGAAACTCAACCACAATCATGTTTGTAACCAATGTGTTTAAATAAAAAATATTTAAAAAAAACAATATGATATAAGAAATGAGTTGTTACTTTACCATTCTATACAGTGATTGAATCGCCTTGGAATCTTCTTATGTATAGTAATTATAGCACTTGCATGATTTACACCGGAGTAGCTTTCCCTTGCTTCAAGTTTCACATGGAGAAACAAAAGAAAAGATCATCTTTTTCTCTATTAATATGAGCATGGTCTATAAGAATGTGATCAGCCCTATTTTTTGCCTAGAACCAGTTTTATCAGCAAAACAAAGCAATAATTTATACACCTGCAAGAAAAGAGTTTGGTTTCAGCCAGTATGTATAGACAGACATAAGTGTGGTGCATGTACGTAGAGGCCGTTGCATGTCCAGGTAATACTTGGAGAACGCATACACTGTTCGCTATAGAAAATAATCTTCCTGCAAGGATTCAAGGTTATTGGGATACATTATGAGCTTGCAACATATCTGCTACCAGTTTCTGAATATTATTTTTCTTCTCACTTTTAAACATGTGTTTAAAGTCTTGAAAGCACAAATAAAACATTTTAAATATAATGAACATGTTTTTTCTATTAAAAAAGGCATGTCACCACCAATGACGGTGAAAGGTATCTAAGCAAAGCCCTCTCCCCCAAAACAAAAAGAAAAAAAGGAAAACAAAAACAAAAAGAGAGAAGGAGACCAGGTATTTGAATCAACAATACTCTTTGTATTGTTTATTGAACAGAGATTTGTTCTTGCATGGCTGGCAGCAGTTCTGTCGATGAGGATTGCACCTGGACGCCTGAGCTGCGGTACAAAACGTCCAGTCCCACAGACAGAAGCGTGGCACAGCACACTCCTGTTGGGGGTGTTGAGCTGTGGGAGCTTTGCACTCTGTTCGGTGTTCCTCAAATGTCCCCAGTCTATGGAGCTGGCCAAGGTGACCGCAAGTCCTGGGTGAGGGGAGCCATTCTATGGTGAGATGTGCTGTGGCGAAGGCTGGGCCTGTATCCATGGTTATGGGCTGGAATGTGGTGGTTGGGAGTGGGCCTTGGAGACAGCACAAGGGCCGGAGACTGCACCTGGCTGCTGAGGGACGTGGCCATCTGCTGGCCCGGGAGGTACAAAGCCTGGGGCTGTCCTGACAGCATGTGCTGCTGGGGACTCCTGGGGTTGGGCTGGCCAGGTGAACCAATCTGCTGCTTCATCTGCTGCTGCAGAGCCTCCTGGAAGCTGGCAGTGCTGTCGGCACCCAACTCAGGCTGTCCCATCTGGCCGAGTTGTCCCATCTGATCAGCCATCTGCCCCATGGCACCACCCTGCATGGGGAGGTGCTGCTGCAGCCACTGTGGCTGCATGGCCTTGGAGTAGCCTCCAGATCCTTGACGTTGCTGGAACTGGCCATGTGCGGCCATGCCCCTCGCCATGCCAGTGCTGCCCGGTGGTGGTAGTGGCGGCTGCTGTTGTTGCTGCTGCTGCTGCTGCTGGAGCAGCTGGCACCGCAGCATCTCTCGGTATTGTGGGTTCATACTTGCCATGCTAGGGTTGTGCCCAGGGTTCATGATGTTCAGAGCCTGGCGCTGGGGGTTCAGGCTGCCCATGGCTTGGTTCTGTGGAGGCACAACAGGCCACGGGCCACCTGCTTGCACGTTCAGGTTCTGCGAGCCAAGCTCTTGGTGCAGGCCTGGCTGTGGTAGGAGGCCATGCTGGGACTGCAGGCCGGGGTGGCTGGCCACGTATTTGGCCATTGGCTGAGGAGACCTGAGCGACCTGGAGGGCAAGTCCTGGAGGGCACCCGGAGAGATGCTCCTGGGTGGCGGCACACTGGACATGGGCGGCCCGGTCACAGAGACCTGCATGGCCATTACCGGCCTGGGCATGCCTGACATGGGCTGCTGTTGGGGGAAGGGGACCTGCTGCCACTGGCCAGGGGGCATGATGGGCATGATGGGCCTGCTGACCTGGCTGGGGCATGGCACGCTCAGGCCCACAGCTGCCATCTGGCTCACAGGGACCACCACGCCCGGGTGCCCTGGAGACATGTCGTTCTTGATGTTCACCTTGTACAGGTGCTGCTGCTGCTGGGCCTCGTGTTCGATCTGACGGGCTGCCTCCACAGCAGCTCGTGAGGGCTGGGCAGGCTGCAGAGGGGCGGGCACCTGGTTGGTGGGCTTTCCAGCGTACACAATTGTGGGAGGCTGAGTCTGGGCAATGCTGGGCAAGCCGGAAGGGGACATGCTCACAGGGGAGGGTTGGGGTTGAGCAGGAGGCTGGAGTATCTGGGGCATGCTGGGCTGCTGCGTGGTGGTGCCGGGTGTTGCTGAGGTAGAGGAAGGCAGACTTTGCTGAGGCATGCTGCTGGTGTTCATGGTGGACTTCTGCCAATGCATGAGCTGGGCCTGCTGCATGTGGTGCTGGGTCTGCTGCTGGTGGAGCTTGTGTTTGATATTGAAGCAGATGGGCACAGGGCATTTGTTCACTTTACAGTGTTTGGCATGGCAGCAGCAGAGCACACTGAACTGCTTGCACACCGGGCAGCCTCTGTTGGTCTTGGGATTGCAGCCCTTGGCATGCTGTAGAAGGTGCTTCATTTTCTGGCAGGACGGCAGTGAGCAGGTGGTTTTGACGCACTGGCAGGCGTGCACCAGTAACTGGATGCCATGCTGGATGTTCTGGCTCCGAGAATCTTCTGGGCTCTTGGACTGAGGAACGCCCTGGTTGCTAACTTCATCATCTGGGCCCAGCCCACACTTGGCTATCTTATGCGTGTGGCTCTTGGTGTTATAACAATTGTAGCAAAGCTTGTAGTCCTCACACACGGTGCATTGCGAGCATGTCTCCACTTGGTGCTTGCACTCGTTGCAGCTGTAGATGACGTGGTCCTGGCCCTGTGTGTGTAACTCCACCAACATGCACAGTGTGGACCACTTGGAGCGGCGTAGGGAAGAGAACTCCCAGTGTTTGTTTCTTGCCAAAGTAAGGAAGGCATCCCTCCCATCCATGAGGTCGCAGCTGAGCAGGGGGTCAGGGTCAACGATGGGGGGCAGAGTGTTGATGACAGGCCCCGCATGCAAGTGGATCACAAAAAAATTCTCTTTCTGTTTCTCCATAATAGGATATAGTTTCTGGGACAAGTTTTTTGTATCACAGAGCATTCTGGACTTCTTGTTGGCACGGCTAATGCTGCTCTTGGTTTTCTTTCTCTTCCTCCTTTTCTTTTTCTCGGCATTCTTGCTGTTTTCCTGGCTGCCCTCTGTGGGCTCACTAGCCTCAGTACTCTTTTCCTTCTTTCTTTTGTCGTCCTCCTGCTCCAGCTCCTTGATGCTCTCTTCCAGCACTTTGGGCCAGAAGTCTCCTGAAAAATAAGGAAGCTCCTTGGCACTTGTCAGCCCGTCCTCAGTTGCTTGTTTGAAAATGTCCTTGTAGTCGTGGATATTGTGATCCGCGACTGCCTTATCTAGCATCTTCTTGTACCATTCCTGTAGCCGTTTTGGCTTGGGGATCTTCTGATCAGGCGGGTGACAGTGGAAGATGTAGTCGTCGCCCTTCTTGGGGGGGCATGACCAAATGTGGCCAGTCACATACCCTAAATTTTTTACATATTCGAGGTAGCCGATCAATATTTCATGATATACAGCTGTTCGGAGGCAGCGTGGTTGAAAAAAGTGGACACTGTCCAGATAAGATATGTACACTCGCCTGGTGTTGGGGGGTGGGCAGTCAGAGCCATACTCCTGAACATGCATCCCAAAGAAGCAGACATCTACCCCATCAATCTCCTCGAAGGCAAACAGTGCTTTGGTCCGGTAAGGGAAAGATTCAGACATCTCCCCAGAATCCACAAATCGAGACTTCATGCCGGGTTTAACTTCCACCCTCTTGTTCGATGTAGCCACCACCCGGACAAAGACCTCCCCAACGTCCGGGTGATTCTGTTGCCGCAAAAACTTGTTGACTCGTTCTTCTAAGTGACTCCCCAACCGGGTAGTCTGCAGCCTCTTAGCACTGAATTGGTTTTCTTCTCGCGTTGTGCCAGTTTTCTTTAAGCAGTTGTCACACACAAAGCCTGAAGGCCAAATGATATCGTGATGAAGCACACAGATCTGATGCATCTTCCGTCCACATTCCTTACAATCAACAAAAGGTTCTGGATCTTGCCTATCGTTCTTTTTCTTTTCAAATAGATCCTTTGAAATTATTGCCTGAGGCTGAGATGGGTCTTCACCCAGGGAAACATTCTCTCCTCGAATATTTCGGAAACATTTCTGACAGAAATTATACCTGTTCTGATAGCTGTAATAGGCGGCATCCGGAGGAATTGTACATAGCTGCTTCCCATAGCAGCACAAAGTCTGCGAGGAGAACTCGTACTTTTTCCCACAGCAGTATCCCAGGGACTGCATCACAGGGTCAATTTCTTGCTCAAACATATCTGCCAGTCTACTACAGAACTTATAGACCCGTGAGGTTTTACGTTTGTGGCTCCAGGTGTTGTTGAACAGAAGCCAGAAGTCATCCACATACTGCCAGGGCTCTTGGTACTGTCCTGTTTCCAACTTCCGCTTAATGGTGGAGAGGTCCATGGGGTTCTTATCAATGCCCAAATAGTGCGGGATTCCTAGGAGCTCTGGATCCATGGGTTTCCGAAAGGGTAAGAACTCTGGGTCTTGTCGAAATAGTGCTTCGAGGCTTGGCATTAGGGCTTGGCGCAGCTCCTCTGGCTTGAAGATTTTCTTTCGGGGCTGTGCGGGAGAAGTGGACTGAGAGGCTGCGCCATTGGGGCCACTCTCTTCCTCCTCCTTGGCTTCTGTTTTCACCTCCGGCTTTTTCTCATCCACTTCCATTGGCTCTGATTCCTGCCTTGTTGTGCCTGTTTCTTTAACGTGGGAAGATCTTTGAATATCCTCGTCTGTCATCTCCGACCCAGATTTCCCCTGGGGCTCACTGACGTCAGGCTCAGTGTCATATGTCTTGATTTTGGATTTCATCTCCTGCATTGAAACTTCAGATCCTGACTGCTGCGAGCTGGTATCAGCACTGGCCACTGAGGATGGCACTGGAATCAGGGGATTTGCAGCTCCAAGCGATGTCAGAAGAGCTGATTGAGAAAGCAGATTTGGTGGTTCCTGATCTGTTATCATTCCTCCTGTTGGAATGTTCATTGTATTGTTTCCCATAGGGTTGAGAGTCCTCATCTGCTGGTGAGCTGGAGGCTGTGCTGGTTGCTGGCCAGGAACCCGAGGCTGTAGCTGTGTCTGGGGCTGGTTCGGGAAGGGCAGTCCGAGGACAGCATAGGCCCACAGCATGGAGCTGACATCTATGGGATTCGGATTGCTTAATGATGTAGCATTCTGCTGGCCTGTACTCACAGACCCAATTGTGCTTGGAATCCCACATGCAGGAGACCCCAGGATCAGTTTGCGTTTTTCAGGGTCTGCAGTGGGGCCCGCAGCAATTACTTGTATGGGTAAAATCCCCATTGTGCTCTGCATCGGGGACATGCTTGACACGTTGGTGACTGAAGCATTCTTTATGTCTGTAGGGAAGGGAGGCAAACTATTGACCATATTCTGTTTGCTGGGTAGCTGAGGGTTCACTCTTGGGGCCTCTATCTGCTGTCCTCCAGTCTGGCTGAAGGGCTGTCCAAAGGGACTTGTGTTCCCTGTCATCCCCATCTTAGTCATACCTCTGGTTTGTGTCTGGGGCTGGTTCGGGAAGGGCAGCATAGGCCCACAGCATGGAGCTGAGATCTATGGGATTCGGATTGCTTAATGATGTAGAATTCTGGGGTCTCCTGTTTGGGACATCAGGCGGGGAAAATCCACGAATCTACGCCTGCCCTGTGGGGCCCAACTGTGAAAACCTGTGAGTGCTACCTGTACATGTCTGTCTACTGTCCTCTTGCGTGAAACTCTTGGGAGTGGGGCAAAAGAGGCTCCAGAAAACTTGCTCTCCCAGACACTATTTTAAGGGTGGGACTCCAGAACATAAAAACCAGCAGGCTTTTGCAGAAGCCAGGTGCCCTGTTTGGGACATCAGGCGGGGACAATCCACGAATCTACGCCTGCCCAGTGGGGCACAACTGTGAAAACCTGTGAGTGCTACCTGTACATGTCTGTCTACTGTCCTCTTGCGTGAAACTCTTGGGAGTGGGCAAACGAAGCTCCAGAAAACTTGCTCTCCCAGAGACCATTTTCAGGGCAGGACTCCAGAACATAAAATCTGGCAGGCTTTTGCAGAAGCCGGGTCCCCTGTTTGGGACATCATGCAGGGAAAATCCACGATTCTACACCTGCCCAGTGGGGCCCTACTGTGAAAACCTGTGAGTGCTACCTATAAATGCCTGTCTACTGTCCTCTTGCGTGAAACACTTGGGAGTGGGGCAAAAGAGGCTCTAGCAGAGCAAGGCCACTTCGCTTCGATACGCAGCTGTGCGCTCTTTCTAAGAAAAGAACACCATCGCAACAAGAAGAAAAAATCACACTAAGAACTGTGCTATATCACGGAAGCAAACATTTCTCTCTGGACTGTCTTCTCTGTTGCCTTCTCGAGCCTAAGATTTGATCCACTGTGAGGCTTCATCCACAGATAACTCCCCTCCCTTGGAGGCAAGTCAGCCCATCCAGAAAGGGCGGAGCCAGAGGAGTGTGCTGCCTGCATCATATAGCCAATGAATACCACCACAACACGTAGAAAAACCCACAATACAAGTGTGAAAATGGGGAAACAACGCAGGACAGCATCAGACATAGAGAATGAAGATGACAATTCTGATAACCAGATAATGACCAACCAACTAATCAACCTCTCAGATAAGGACTTTTGACTAGCAATATGGAAGATGCTCAAAGAACTCAAAGAAACCATGGATAGAGTTGAACAGAACATTAATAAGAACCAAGAAATTATGAAGACAGAAATCACAAAACTCCAAACTGAAATAACATGTCAACTAACAGGCCTGAGAAACTCAGTAAATGAAGTGAATGACAAAATGGATAAGCTCTGGGACAGGGTATCAGAAGCTGAGAATAGACTTGGTGCTGTGGAAGATGAGATACATAACAATTCCATACAGCACGAGAGATTGGAAAAAAAACTTAAAGCAAATGAGCAGACAATGGAAAAATTAGTCAAAGAATGGGAACAGATGAAAATAGAAGTCTATGATAAGATCAACAGAAACAACTTAAGAATCATTGGAGTCCCAGAGACCCAGGAAGAATATTTCCAGGAAGAATCAACGGTCAAGAACACCATTAAAGAGAAACTTCCAGAGCTAAAGAATATATGTGATCAAATCCTACATGCTCGAAGAGTACCAACCAAAAGAGACCCCAGAAAAACCACCCCAAGACACATCCTAGTCACAATGACAAATCCCACAGATAGAGACAGAATTCTGAAAACAGCAAGAACAAAAGGGGAAATGACGTTCAAGCAAGCATCCTTGAGATTTACAGCAGACCTGTCACCAGAAACACTCAATGCCAGAAAGCAGTGGTGGGACATTGTGACAAGACTGAATGAAATGAATGCTTCACCCAGAATACTATACCCAGCAAAACTCACTTTCCGGTTTGACGGAAGAATACATGGTTTCACAGACAAAAAGCAGCTCAGAAACTTTACAGGCACAAAACGAGTCTGAAGAGAAAAAATGAAAGACCTAATTCAAGACAAGACTACCCAAAAGACACACCAAATTTTGATGTAAAGATGGTGTTAAATCCCAGGACAATTCTTTCTCTCAACGTCAATGGACTAAAGGCACCAGTTAAGAGACACAGAGTGGCTAAATGGATCAAAAAAACTCAATCCAACCTTCTGCTGCCTACAAGAAACGCACCTGAATAGTCAGAACAAATATAGACTCAAAATAAAAGGCTGGAGAAAAATTATCCAAGCAAACAACACCCATAAAAAAGCTGGAATTGCCATACTAATATCAGATAATGCAAACTTTATACTCAGGAAGGTTGTAAGAGACAAAGATGGACATTTTATATTAATCAAGGTGTACGTAGAGCAGGAAGAATTCACTCTCCTAAACATAAATGCACCGAATGAGGGGCCAGCAAAATATTTAATACAACTGTTGACAAATCTGAAAAATAATATCAACAACAACACAATAATTGTGGGGGACCTTAACACGGCTTTGTCAACACTGGATAGGTCAACCAGACTGAAACCCAACAAGAATATACTAGACCTGAGGAGAGAAATGGAAGAAAGAGACCTAGTGGATATATATAGGACACTCCATCCCCAGAAACCTGGATACACATTCTTCTCCAATGTACATGGGACATTCTCCAGAATAGACTACATGCTGGCACATAAAACATACCTCCATAAGATCAAGAGGATAGAAATTTTGCAGACTACCTTCGCTGACCACAAGGCTCTGAAATTATTTATGAACTCCAAAGGGACTCAGAAGAAAAACCTTAACACCTGGAAGTTAAACAGCCTCATGCTCAATAACCAGTGGGTCCGAGATGAAATCAAGGAGGAAATCAAAAGGTTCCTGGAAACAAATGACAATAAAGACACAAACTATCAGAACTTATGGGACACAGCAAAAGCAGTACTGAGAGGAAAATTTATAGCTTTGCAAGCACAAATCAGGAAGGAAGAAGGAGCTTACCTGAGTAGCTTAATGACACAGCTAATAGAACTAGAAAATGCTCAAAAAAAGGACCCAAGAATAGGAAGACAGAAGGAAATAACAAAGCTGAGAGCAGAAATCAACGAAGTGGAAACTCAAAAAACAATCCGAAAGATCAACGAAAGCAGAAGTTGGTTCTTTGAAAAAATAAACAAGATTGATAGACCACTGGAAAACCAAACAAACAAAGAGGGAGAGAGAGAAACTTGATAAATCGTATCTGGAATGAAAAAGGAGAGATCACTACTGATATGACAGAGATTCAAAGGGTAATCAGAAACTACTTTGAGAAACTCTACGCCACTAAAAATGAGAACCTGGAAGTAATGGATTAATTCTTGGACTCTTATAATCTTCCACGGTTGAAGGAAGAGGATGTAGCATATCTAAACACCCCCATCACCATTGATGAAATAAACATGGTAATCAAAAGTCTGCTCAAAAACAAAAGCCCAGGCCCAGATGGATTCACTAATGAATTCCTTCAAACTTTCCAAGAGGAACTACTACCAATCCTGGCAAGACACTTTCATTAAATTGAACAAACGGAAACACTCCCAAATAGCTTTTATGAAGGCAACATCACCTTGATACCTAAACCAGACAGAGACGCTACCAAAAAAGAAAATTACAGACCAATATCGCTGATGAATGCAGATGCAAAGATCCTCAACAAAATCCTGGCAAATAGGATTCAATGCCTCGTTAAAAAGATCATCCACTACGATCAAGCAGGTTTCATCTCAGGAATGCAAGGCTGGTTTAACATCCATAAATCTATCAACATAATACACAACATCAATAACAAGAAAAATAAGAACCACATGATCATATCAATAGATGCAGAGAAAGCATTTGATAAGTTCCAACACCCATTCTTGACAAAACTCTCAGCAAGATGGGAATGAAAGGAACCTTTCTCAATATAGTGAAGGCCATCTACCACAAGCCAGTGGCAAATATTATCCTCAATGGAGAAAAACTGAAATCCTTCCCTCTAAATTCTGGCACAAGACAAGGCTTTCCTCTCTCACCACTCCTATTCAACATAGCACTGAAAGTACTTGCTATAGCGATTAGGCAAGAAAAGGATATCAAGGGAATCCAGACAGGAAAGGAAGAAGTCAAGCTCTCACTGTTTGCAGATGACATGATACTCTACTTAGAAAACCATAAAGACTCTATCAAAAAGCTTCTAGAAACAATAGACTCATATAGCAAGGTGGCAGGCTACAAAATTAACACACAAAAATCAATGGCCTTTCTATACACCAATAGTAATAAGGATGAAATGGACATTAAGAAAACAACCCCATTCACAATAGTGCCACACAAACTCAAATATCTTGGAATCAACTTGACTAAACATGTGAAGGACCTATACAAAGAAAACTATGAAACTCTGCTCCAAGATATAAGAGAGGACACACGGAAATGGAAACGCATACCCTGCTCATGGATTGGCAGGATTAACATCATCAAAATGGCAATAATCCCCAAGGCATTATACAGATTTAATGCCATCCCTCTAAAGATACCCATGACATTCTTCAAAGAAGTGGATCAGACATTTTTGAAATTCATTTGGAACAAAAAACACCCTCGAATAGCTACAGCAATCATTGGGAAAAAGAATATGGAAGGAATTACTTTCCCCAACTGTAAACTGTACTACAAAGCAACAGTTATCAAAACAGCATGGTATTGGAATAAGGATAGGTCCTCAGATCAGTGGAATAGGCTTGAATACTCAGAAAATGTTCCCCAGACATACAACCACCTAATTTTTGATAAAGGAGCAGGAAATCCTAAAAGGAGCAGGGAAACCCTCTTCAACAAGTGGTGTTGGCACAATTGGATTGCCGCTTGCAAAAAATTGAACTTAGACCCCCAGCTAACATCATGTACGAAGGTAAAATCCAAATGGATTAAAGACCTCGATATCAGCCCCCAAACCATAAGATATATAGAACAGCACATAGGCAAAACACTCCAGGACATTGAGACTACAGGCATCTTCAAGGAGGAAACTGCACTCTCCAAGCAAGTGAAAGCAGAGATTAACAGATGGGAATATGTTAAGCTGAGAAGCTTCTGCACCTCAAAGGAAATAGTGCCCAGGATACAAGAGCCACCCACTGAATGGGAGAAACTATTCACCCAATACCCATCAGATAAGGGGCTAATATCTAAAATATGCAAGTCACTGACAAAAATTTACAAGAAAAAATCATCTAATCCCATTAAAAATGGGGAGAAGAAATGAACAGACACTTTGACAAAAAAGAAATACAAATGGCCAAAAGACACATGAAGAAATGCTCCACATCACTAATCATTAGGGAGATGCAAATCAAAACAACAATCAGATACCACCTTACACCACAGAGAATGGCACACATCACAAAGAATGAGAATAAACAGTGCTGGAGGGGATGTGGAGAGAAAGGAACCTTTATCCACTGCTGGTGGGAATGCCGTCTAGTTCAACCTTTATGGAAAGCAATATGGAGATTCCTCCAAAAACTTGAAATCGAGCTCCCATATGATCCAGCTATACCACTCCTAGGAATATACCCTAAGAACATAAAAATACAATACAAAAATCCCTTCCTTACACCTATATTCATTGCAGCACTATTTACCATAGCAAGACTCTGAAAACAACCAAGATGCACTTCAACAAACGAATAGCTAAAGAAACTGTGGTACATATACACAATGGAATATTATGCAGCTGTCAGGAGAGATGAAGTCATGAAATTTTCCTATACATGTCTGTACACAGAATCTATTATGCTGAGTGAAATAAGTCAGAGAGAGAGAGAAAAACGCAGAATGGTCTCACTCATCTATGGGTTTTTATTTTGTGTGTTTGTGTTTTTTGGGTCACACCTGGCAGTGCTCAGCGGTTATTCCTGGCTCTAGGCTCAGAAATTGCTCTTGGCAGGCACGGGGAACCATATGGGACGCCGGGATTCGAACCGATGACCTCCTGCATGAAAGGCAAAAGCCTTACCTCCATGCTATCTCTCCGGCCTCAAATGAAAGACATTCTTGCAATAATAAATTTCAGACACAAAAGAGAAAAGAGCTGGAAGTTCCAGCTCACCTCAGGAAGCTCACCACAAAGAGTGATGAGTTTTGTTAGAGAAATAACTACATTTTGAACTGTCCTAATATTGAGAATGTATGAGGGAAATGCAGAGCCTGTTTAGAGTACAGGCGGGGGTTGGGTGGGGAGGAGGGAGATTTGGGACATGGGTGATGGGAATGTTGCACTGGTGATGGGTGGTGTTCCTTTTATTACTGAAACCCAAACACAATCATGTATGTAATCAAGGTGTTTAAATAAAAAAAGACAATAAAAAACACAATCTATAAAAAATAGATAAAACAAGGCCAAAAATTTCATATTACCAGATAATAAGTACTGGGAATATAATATATATGAATATAATTAATATAGCTAAATGGCATATTTAACATTTTAAAGCAAATATCAAGGAAAACATTTGTGTAATGATAAAAGGTGATAAAAATTAAGCCCATGTTAGTAATTGTTTCATAATATATATTAGTCTTTATAGTGTTATGAATTATACAGTAGTTTATGTCTACTATATTTCTATAAAGGTGGAAACTCCTCCTTGATTTTTATATAACCAGTGTACTGACTTACACTAAAGAAAATTTAGCTTCAAATAAAGAAGTCATAGTCTATGATTAAAATGGTAACAAACATATGGTTTTTAAAGAACATTTGGTAAAAAAAAAAAAGAAAACAACCTCATTCACAATGGTGCCACACAAACTCAAATATCTTAAAATCAACTTGACTAAACATCTGAAGGACCTATACAATGAAAACTATAAAACTCTGCTCCAAGAAATAAGAGAGGACAAGCGGAAATGGAAACGCATAACCTGCTCGTGGATTGGCAGGATTAACATCATCAAAATGGCAATACTCCCCAAGGCATTATACAGATTTAATGCTATCCCTCTAAAGATACCCATGACATTCTTCAAAGAAGTGGATCAGGCACTTTTCAAATTCATTTGGAACAATTAACACCCTCGAATAGCTAAAGCAATCATTGGGAAAAAGAATATGGGAGGAATTGCTTTCCCCAACTTTAAACTGTACTACAAAGCAATAATTATCAAAACAGCATGGTATTGGAATAAAGACAGGCCCTCAGATCAGTGGAATGGGCTTGAATACTCAGAAAATGTTCCCCAGACATACAATCATCTAATTTTTGATAAAGGAGCAGGAAACCCTAAATGGAGCAGGGAAAGCCTCTTCAACAAGTTGTGTTGGCACAATTGGATAGCCGCTTGCAAAAAATTGAACTTAGACCCCCAGCTAACATCATGTACGAAGGTAAAATCCAAATGGATTAAAGACCTCCATATCAGACCCAAAACCATTAGATATATAGAACAGCACATAGGCAAGACACTCCAGGACATTACAGGCATCTTCAAGGAAGAAACTGCACTCTCCAAGCAAGTGAAAGCAGAGATTAACGGATGGGAATATATTAAGCTGAGAAGCTTCTGCACCTCAAAGGAAATAGTGCCCAGGATACAAGAGCCACCCTCTAAGTGGGAGAAACTATTCACCCAATACCCATCAGATAAGGGGCTAATCTCCAAAATATACAAGGCACTGACAGAACTTTACAAGAAAAAAAACATCTAATCCAATCAAAAAATGGGGAGAAGAAATGAACACTTTGTCAAAGAAGAAATACAAATGGCCAAAAGACACATGAAAAAGTGCTCCACATCACTAATCATAAGGGAGATGCAAATCAAAACGACGATGAGATACCACCTCACACCACAGAGAATGGCACACATCACAAAGAATGAGAATAAACAGTGTTGGCGGGGATGTGGAGAGAAAGGAACTCTTATCCACTGCTGGTGGGAATGCCCTCTAGTTCAACCTTTATGGAAAGCGATATGGAGATTCCTCCAAAAACTTGAAATCGAGCTCCCATATGATCCAGCTATACCACTCTTAGGAATATACCCTAGGAACACAAAAATACAATACAAAAACCCCTTCCTTACACCTATATTCATTGTAGTACGATTTACCATAGCAAGACTCTGGAAACAACCAAGATGCCCTTCAACAGACGAATGGCTAAAGAAACTGTGGTACATATACACAATGGAATATTATTCAGCTGTCAGGAGAGACGAAGTCATGAAATTTTCCTTTACATGGATGTACACGGAATATATTATGCTGAGTGAAATAAGTCAGAGAGAGAGAGAAAAACGCAGAATGGTCTCACTCATCTATGGGTTTTAAGAAAAATGAAAGACATTCTTGCAATAATAATTTTCAGACACAAAAGAGAAAAAGGTGGAAGTTCCAGCTCACCATAGGAAGCTCACCACAAGGAGTGATGAGTTTAGTTAGAGAAATAACTACATTTTGAACTGCCCTAATAATGAGAATGTATGAGGGAAATGCGAGCCTTTTTAGAGTACAGGCGTGGGTCGGATGTGGAGGAGGGAGACTTGGGACATTGGTGATGGGTATGTTGCACTGGTGATGGGTGGTGTTCTTTACATGACTGAAACCCAAACACAATCATGTATGTAATCAAGGTGTTTAAATAAAAAAAAAGAAAAAAATGATATAGCATTCTGCTGGCCTGTACCCACAGACCCAATTGTGCTTGGAATCCCACTTGCAGGAGACCCCAGGATCAGTTTGCGTTTTTCAGGGTCACCTGTGGGGCCCGTAGCAATTACTTGTATGGGTGAAATTTCCATTGCTGTTTGCATCTAACACATGCTTGGCACGTTGGTGACTGAAGCATTCTTTATGTCTGTAGGGAAGGGAGGCAAACTATTGACCATATTCTGTTTGCTGGGTAGCTGAGGGTTCACTCTGGGGGCCTTTATCTGCTGTCCTCCAGTCTGGCTGAAGGGATGTCCAAAGGGACTTGTGTTCACTGTCATCCCCATCTTAGTCATACATACCTCCTGCTTCTGCCGTGTTCAGTCCATGATCAGCTATCTGCGGCGACACCTGCGTCAGCGTTTCATCCAGGACCCTACCCGTGCCCCCCTGCATGGCTGGGGCTGGATATGGCATGCTAGCCCCCTGCCCTCGGCCAGCAGCCCCATGTGATCCATTCATGACTTATGCCGGCCCTTGCCTGGCCTGGTTCATCAAACTCTGTCCCGAATTACTTTTCAGGAGGCCACGGTGGGTTTGCTTAAAGTTACCGTTCATGCAGATTCCAGAGCTTGTCTATGACGTGGCGGGGTTGCTGGTCAGCAGCCCCACCTGCCTTTGTGCTTGCGGATTCATTGCTTGGGAAGCAGGGAGTGTAGGTCCAGATGTGCTGGCTGCCTGTTTGGGCAGACTGGGGGCCGAAGCATCTCCCTGGTTCAGAGGGCTCTTGCCCAGAGGGCTGAATTTCTTTTTGTGTTTGCCCAGACTAAACCATGTTATTACCATTAATTACAAAGTTATTCAATTTTTTTTACTTTTATTTTTCTTGAATAAGCATTAAAAGTGGCATTAGATCTGATAGATGTATTTCTGAGCATTATAGAAAATGTCAGTGTTTTCTAATGTGATTGCATTATTTTTCACTCTGTCAGCAGTAAAGAGAATCTCATGTATTATATACTCTTTTATCTAATTCTTATAATGTACTTTTGCAGGCTTATTTAAGAAAAGTTTTAGTTCATGGCAAAATGAAGAATTCACAGGCATTTTCACATCTCTTTCTCAATTTTAAAAAATGTCTTTGCTTTCCTGACTACCAGCATCATCCACCAGAATGGTGCTTTTGTTACAATTTACCAACCTTTATAAATATGTCATCACTTCCCAAAGTTTAAAGTTAATTATTTATATTGCACATGTCAGTAATTTAATTTTAAATATTTATATTGGGTATACAGTGTTATTTAACCTTCTGAATTTCATGGGTGTAACAACTTCATATTTGCTTATTTTTTCTGAGCATGTGCAGTAGTTGGAGGAAAACGCAGAAGCTATTTAGAATACCTATTTATATCTTGGTGATGGCAAGATTTGCACTACACAATTAACCTATGGTGGTAAAGTAAGAAACGTCTTATAGTTTATTTATATTTAATAGGGGTGTTACTTTTATTTTGTGGCACAAAAGGGAAAACAGGTCTAACTTCGTATTTTTTTTTTTTTGTTTTGTTTTTGGTTCACACCCGGCGGTGCTCAGGGGTTACTCCTGGCTGTCTGCTCAGAAATAGCTCCTGGCAGGCACAGGGAACTATATGGGACACCGGGATTCGAACCAACCACCTTTGGTCCTGGATCGGCTGCTTGCAAGGCAAACGCCGCTGTGCTATCTCTCCAGGCCCTACATCGTATTTTTAAAAAACATCAAATTTATTTTTTTTATCTTATGAAGACAAAAAATGCAAAAAAAAAAACAGGACAAGGTGAAGTTACAGTGGGAAGATGGTCACCCATAAACAGAATTCTCAGCAGATAATTATTTTTATTTAAATGATTTTTAAATTTTTTAATTTTTTTAAATTTAATTTAAAAATTATTTTATTTAAATTATCTTTATAAGCAGTGGGTAACCCATTTAATTGATTTTTGTTCTAATGTTATTGATCATAAATATTTCTTTTCTAATAACTGCAAAGGACAAACCATTTGCTAGTATTAAATTATTGTGGAATATCCTGTGAAAAAATAAATAAGTGTTTATGGAGATTATTATAGTTCGAGAAATAGAATATCATCTATACACCTTATTGTTACAGTTACTGACTGGATTGATAGTTTAGTTATTTTCATAAGATACATAGTTAAATGGTATCACTTGATAGTAAATATAACCTCAAAACACTGAAGTTCTACATATTTTCCTTTGTATTTTTGTTTATATAATAACATTTATTATATTGTTTTAAAAGGTAAATTCTCTTCCAAAAATAATATAACTAAAACTTTGAACTATATATTTCCTCTAGCTCTTGCTCTTCACTTTGTTTTCTAATTCTCAGTTAACAAAAGGATTAATATTCCTTTCACCTGAAGAATTTCTTCTTTCACCGTAATATATATACATATGTATATGTATATATGTATTTATATACACACACAAATATATAGGTTGTTAGGGACTGGAGAGTTAGTGTAGCAGGTAGGGCTCTTGCCTTGCATGTGACTGACCCATTTTCCATCACCAGTACGAGATATGGTTTCCAGAGTTCCATCAGGAGTAAGCCCTGAGCATTGCCAAATATGAACCAGAAACCCAAAAGTAAATAAAAAGTAAATATATATGTATATATAATTGTGTATATGTATATATAATGTTATATATACTATATATACTATATCTTTGTGTATATGTATATATAATGGTATATATACTATATATTTGTGTATATATATTTATATATAGTTCTGCACTCAAAACTTACTCCTGGCAGGCATGGGGGAACATATGGGATGCAGTAGGGCATGCAAGACAAATGCCCTATCAGCTGTGCTATTGTACCAGCCCAAATATAAAACAATTTTAGAACTTCAGTTTAGCAGCAGTGAAATTATTTCACATAGGCAATGTTTATGTTATAATTGCAAAAGTTCCTTTGTTCAAATGCCTGAAAGTATCTGGATAAATTATGTATACCTAACTTTATGTCTGTATCAAATAGCTTTTCAATAAGATATTTCAAAAACTTCAGTATCTACTATATCAAAAAGGTATTTGATATATAACTGCTGATCTGAGTCTAATGTTGATATGGCTGAGTGACAGTATGAAAATAGCTAAAAGTCTTTTTTATAATATTTTTTAATTTTTTCTTTTCCTTTGTGTCTATGAGGACTGAATGTTACACACATATTTGCTTATTGTATTGTCCTGGGATCACATAATCTGTTGCGATGATTGATTATTTGGAGTTGCATGCTTGTATGCTATTTAACAGGCTGTAATACCTTCCAGAAGTGTTAGACTTTAGTTATAGTGCTGGCACATACTTGGATGTGGTGCTTGTTGAATGCAGCACTTTTTGTTATGACATTGGGCATCCCAAGCAAAAGAGCTGCTACATCTTCGGTTTTTTGATTACTTTATTTAAACATTTTGCTTACAAGGTTCATAATATATTTTTTTTCAAAATTGCAATGTTGTTGTTCATGATTGAGTTTCAGTCATACAATGTAAAACACACTTCACCAATGCCCATTTCCTGTTTCCAATGTCCCCAGCTTCTCTCCCGCCCTAGGCTGTCTCTGGGGCAGATGCTCTCTCTCTCTCTCTCTCTCTCTCTCTCTCTCTCTCTCTCTCTCTCTCTCTCTCTCTCTCTCTCTCTCTCTCTCTCTCTCTCTCCCCCTCTTTCTCTCTCTGTCTTCCTTTTCTTCCTTTTGCACTGTGGTGTGCAATATTGGCGCTCAAGTGGTATCATGACTATCACTCTATCTCCTTTCAGCACCCAGTTTTTGTCCAGAGTGATCATTAGATCACCTGTTCACCTGGTTTAAAAATTGTCCACATTTTAAAAACCAGAATTATATATTAATGACCCAATTTGCCTCTACCTCTTCAATATTTGTTACTATTTTTTAACTTTACTTATTCTTATATGTATAATAATTTCAGGATGGGTTTAATCTGATTTTAGCCAATGGTTATGATGATGAACGCATTTTCATGTACTTATTTCCCATCTATACATGATCTTTGGGGAAATTTTTGTTTATATATTTTTATATTTTCAAATTAACTGTTTATTTTATGTTTTAGAGTTCTCAGACTTTTTGTCTTAAAATATTAATCCTTTATTAGTTGTATGACTTGAAAACATTTTCTTCTAATATGCAAATTTTTTCTTTCAGGTCTCGAAAAGAATACATATTGTAGGATCCAAATGATCATATTTCCCTTTAAGTATATATATTTGTAATTACAGGTATATGTATATATATGTGTGTATATATGTACTTATATATAAGTATCTCTATAAAGTGGGTCTCTGGGCTTACTCCTTTTGTCTGTGCTCAGGGATCATTCCTGTGGTGCTCAGATAACTATCTGGAGTAACAGATTGCACATTGGTCAGCACATGCAAAGTAAATGCTATGTCTGCTGTGCTATCTTTCAGGTCCCTGTGATTTACATTTTTGTGCTATCACTCCACCTCTGAAATTTCTTCTTTTAAAAAAGATTTGTATTAACTCCCCTGGACTAAACTAATTTCAGCATAATTGAATCAGTATTTTTATTTTTAAAAGTTAGTTATAATTTTGTTTAAATAGAATTAAATGAGTTTGTCAGTTTGGGAAGAATAAAATGCTTACTTATTTCACTGTACTCATTTTTGCAACAATACGTGTCATAATTACTTTATATATTTTATAAGTCTTGTGTAGTTTTTGTGTACAAGACCTGTATATATTTTGTTTGATTTAGATCTAGGTGTTTCATTTTCTTAGCAACATAAAACTTTAATTGTATTTAAAATTTTACTACCTACATGCTCATTGGGAGTATATAGAGATAAAATTTATTTAATAAGTTTATAGAATCTTGCATACTTACTGAACTTACTGCTTCTTTAAGGTAGAGTTTTTGCAAAGGGGAACAATGGGCCCTTAGGGTTCATTCCTGACCACGAATTCAGGTTTTGTGAATTCAAAAAATAGATTCCAGCTTTGTGGGTCATCTCATTAGCCCTGAGGTAGTTAGATTAGGATTAGTTAGGATTTTCTATATAGACATGATGTTATCTGTAAATTGGAGCACATTTCCATCTTCCTTTCACAAATGCCTTTAATTTATCCCCTTTCATTTTCCTGACTGGAATTTCCATGTTGTTTTTAAGTAGATGCTTACATCGTCTCATTTTAAA
>NC_064868.1:24218316-24296121 GCF_024139225.1 Suncus etruscus | reverse complement strand
CTTTGTTGTTGTTTTTTCAGCTCCTTAAGATATTATTGTAGACTGTTGATCTTCTTATTTTCCTCTCTCCTGACATAGGCCTGTATTGCTATGAGTTTCCCTCTAATTACTGCTTTTGCTGTGTCCCACAGATTTTGACGAGTTGTTTTTTAATTATCATTCATCTCAAGGAATCTTTTTATTTCTTCCTTGATTTCCTCTTTGATCCAGCTGTTAAGTAGCATGTTGTTTAATCTCCAGGTGTTGGATTTTCTCCACAATTGCTTTTTACAATCAACCTTGATCTGTTTCATAATGATCTGATAGGGTGCTTCTAATAATCCTTATGTTTGTGACTTTGTGAAAGTTATATTTGTATCCTAAGGCATGGTATACACAAGGAAGTTTCTATGTGCATTTGAGAAGAATGTGTATTCTGCTCTCTTGGGGTGGAGAGCCCTCTATAGGTTTGTTAGTCGTTTTTCCTGTAATTTATCATTTAGGGCTCTTATGTTTTTGCTAGTTTTCTGCCTGGTGTATCTGTCTAGTGGTGACAGTGGAGTATTCAAATCTCCTACTACTATCACATTTCCTTCCATATAGTTTGCTAGATTTGTGAGCAAATGCCTTACATATTTTGTTGGCTCTACAGTCAATGCATAGATATTGATCAGAGTCAGTACTTCTTGGTATAGTGTTCCCCTGATTAGTAAATAGTGACCCTCTTGTGTCTCTGAGCACTTTCTTAAGGTTGAATGCAATTTAGTCTGATATATGAATGGCTGTTCTGGCTTTTTTGTTCTCCAGTGGCTTGTATAATTGATTTTCATCCTTTTATTTAAGCCTGTGCCTAATCTGTTTTTTAAGTGTGTTTCTTGGAGGCAGCATATATCTGGTTTTTATTTTCTGACCCACCCTTCTACTCTGTGTCTTTTAATAGTCCGTTGACATTAAAGGAGATTACTGCCAGAGAGGGTTGCTGAGCTATTGTTTGGAGTAGAGTGGTTGTTGTTGCAATCGGGGATTTGGATTGTGTAGTACATCTTTGAGTATTTCAGATAGGGAATGAAATGATGAAGGCTCAGTGTCAACAGCTTTTTATACTCAACATAGAGTTCTTGTCAAATCACAAATTTACCCCATCATCTTCTTTTTGTGGTTGTTGGGTCACACCCGGCAGTGCTCAGGGGTTTTTCCTGGGTTCATGCTCAGAAATTGCTCCTGGCAGGCACGGGGGACCATATGGGATGCCGGGATTCGAACCGATGACCTTCTGCATAAAAGGTAAATGCTTACCTCCACTCTATCTCTCCGGCCCCATACCCCCATCGTCTTGAATGTGTTTGTCTGGAATAGAGATTTTATAATGAGAAACATTTATAGGAAGTGGTGAATGAAAGATTCCATCAGTCAGACTATCCAAGATGAAATGGAAGCCCTACAGCATGTTTCTGAGAGGAAAGAGAATGATTACTTACTGGTCTCATCCTCCTACACTAGAGGTATTTTTAATATAAACATGATGGGACGGTCTGGCATGATAGCACAGCGATAGGGCATTTGCCTTGTATGCTGCTCACCCAGGACAGACCCTGGTTCGATCTCCAGCATCCCATATGGTTCTTCAAGCCTGCCAGGAGCAATTTCTGAGTGTGGAGACAGGAGTAACCCCTGAGCACCACTGGGTGTGGCCCCCAAACAAAACTAGAATATAAAATAAAATTAAAATGTAGGGAAGGTGCATGAAAGCATATCCTAACTCAAATGTCAGTTTACATGTTATTACTAGGATTTAACGGTTTATTTTGAGTAAATTTTTCATTTGCCTATATGCTCTTAATTTCCTAAAAGTGTACATCTCATATAATTAATGATCACCTAATCATTCCTAAGTTCCCTTTTTCAAACTATATTTAGAGTTAATAACCTACACAAAAAAGATTTATTTATCCTGTTATAACAGTGATTTACTATTCTAAACCTAAGTGGGGTTTATATAGCAATGATTCTCTTTTGACTAACTACTTTAGTCTGTTTAATTGATACTTTTGTATTGATTTGCATTTCAAAATCTTCTCCTCCATTATTGTCTCAGTCATGATGTTCTTAACTGTTGATTCTTCCTGGGGATTTTCTTCCTGAGTCTCTGGGACTCCAATGATTCTTATGTGTTTCTATTACATTTATCAAAGACTTCAATTTTCATCTGCTCACATTCCTTGAGTATTTTTTTCCATTGTTTGATCATTTGTTTTGAGGTTTTTTTTTTTCCAATCTCTTCTGTATGGAGTTGTTCTCTGTCTCACTTTTCTGCTCATTGATTCTGTCAACAACTTCCATTACTCTGTTGGAGAGGCTTTCTATTGAGGTTTTTATTTCATCTACTGAGTTTTTCAGTCCTGTTACCTCAGTCTGGAGTTTTCTGATTTCTGTCTTTGTGGTCTCTTCAGCTCGACCTATACTTTCTTTGAGGTCTCTGAACATCCTCCCTATTGCTACTCTAAGTTCCTTATCTGAGAGGTTAATTAGGTGGTTGGCATTTTTGGGTCATCAGAGATGCGAGCTTCATTTAATATTTCTGATGTTGGCTTGAGTTGTTTCCCCTTTGTTGCGCTTGCTGTATTGTTTTTTTTCTATGTTTTATGGTGGAATTCATTTACTAAAGATGTGCTCCTCTAGGCACAACCTGATCAGATGTTGGTTTCGCACCACAGTGCTTCAGGAGCCCTCGGTAGTGGCGTCAGAGGTGGCATCCTGCACTCACCCTTGTTCAGGCATGTACAGGGCACCTCAGTCTCAGATTTCTTCAGGGATCCTGAACAGGGGTTTATCTCAAAGCCGCAGCACTCAGACGCCCTTAGTAAATATGGAGGAGACCCAAACTCACCCCTAAGGGGTTCAGGGGTGTCCATCACACCTCAGTCTCTTGGCTTTCTTCAGGAATACTGTGCGGGGTCTGGTCTCAGACCTGCAGAGCTCAGGCACCCTCAGTGAAGATATAGGTGACCCAGACTCACCCCTGTTCAGGCATGTCCAGGGCACCTCAGTCTCAGCTTTCTTCAGGGATATTGTGTGGAGGTTGGTTTCAAACCGTTAGTGCTCAGGCGCCCTCTTCTGGAGTGTCTTTTTATTCTGGCCAATGTCTTTTGTAGCATAGAAGATTCATAATTTGTTGTATTTGATTGACCAATGGCATAGAATCATTGAATCTACTTCTAGATTCAGTGGAATAAAGGGTCCTGCCTATGTTTTTCCAGTACAATTTATGGATTCAAATATTACTATTGAAGTCTTTAATCCATTTTAATTGACTTTTGTGAATAGTGTGCATAGGTGTCTGAGTTTACTTTTTTTATCATCTGACTGACTAGTCTCCTAAATATCATTTGCTGAAGAGGCAAATTTTCTTAATTAACCTCATGCTCTCTGCTTCTTTGTCAAAGATTATGTACCTACGAATTTTTCTCTGGGTTCTCTATTCTATACCATTTGTCTGAAAAACCTTTCTTTATTCCAGCACCACAATGATTAGCTTGCTTATCTGTAGTAATCAAGAAAGCATATAAAGCTTCGCAACTAAACTTAAAGATGATCTCATTAGGGGCTAGAGAGATAGCACAGCAAGTTGCTTACCTACATAAGGCTGACCTGGATTTGATTCCTAGAACTGCACAAAATTCCCTGAGAATTGCCAGGAATGTTCCCTGAGCATAAAGCCAGGAGTAATTCGAGTACAGTCAGGTGTAGCCCCAAAACAGAACAAACAAGACTTCAATACAAAGAAATACCTTTTTATTGGTTTGTTTTTGGCCACCATCCAGTTGAACTAAGAGGTTACTTTATACTCTGAGCACAGGTTTCAGTTCTGGTGGGGAATGGGGAACCAGATGCAGGGGAATTGAACCTGAGTCAGCTTCATGCAAGGCAAGCACCCTACCTGCTGTACTATCACTCTGGCCTGTAAATACCGTAAATGTAGATATATACATTACATATGTACCTGTACTGTATTTGTAAAAGACATTTAAACTGGTAATTATGTATATAAATGTATATATTGCTAATTTATCTTTAGACTGATTCCCAAAGGTAAAGTTATCTTTCCAGAGGCACACATATATTCACTTCATTAATGATCTTTTATTATTTATATGTCAGATATTGTATTTCCCAGCATATAAGATGACCAGAGGTATAAGACAACCCCCTAATCTTTTTTTCTTTTGGTTGTTTTTTTTTTTTTTTTTTTTTTTTTTTTCTTTTTTTTTTTTTGGTTTTTGGGCCACACCCGGCGGCGTTCAGGGGTTACTCCTGGCTGTCTGCTCATAAATAGCTCCTGGCAGGCACAGGGGACCACATGGGACACCGGGATTCGAACCAACCACCTTTGGTCCTGGATCGGCTGCTTGCAAGGCAAACGCCGCTGTGCTATCTCTCCGGGCCCGACCCCCTAATCTTACAGTTAAAACATAGGTTTAAGCCTATATTTGCTGGATAATACAGAACGTTCCTGTGCTGCAACAGTGTGTACCACAGTGAGCCAATCACAACAAGCAAAGTTTCAAAGGTTAGACTGTAATAGACTTTCTCTCTGACTCTGGCCAAACTGAGCAGGCTTTTTATAGTGTAGATTTGGGTGAAGAACATTGTATAATTCGCATGCATAAAAAGCCTACTTGGATAGGCTGAGTTAGAGAGGCGGTCCGAGCAGACTTGCAGTGATTGGTGCAGGATCAATTTGGAAAATTCGTTTCGTGGCACTATCCAGTCGATTTTCATTTAGCAGCATATTGAAACGTTTTTCGGAATATACTCAGCGTATAAGAAGACCCCCGATTTTTGGTTGACATTTTTCATTTCAAAAGTGGTCTTATACGCTGGAAAATACGGTATCTATTTTAATATAACATATTTCAAAACAGCGCCCTTTAAGTAAGCTTCTATAATATTGAACTCTATTGTGTACAGTTTGTTTTGTCAAGGTAATATCTACATGGTTGCTCATAGAATCAGTTTACATTTTGTGAATGTTTTACCTAAAATAGCATAAATATTTATTTAAATTATTTATCCATCCTATTGTTGACTGCAATTTGAATTGCTTCATTTTTGGTGTTACTTTGGTTAGTACTTCATTGTACTTTATGGAAGATATGTCCTGGTGAATATATTTATTCATTTTTCTTAAATGCAGACATAGAACTAGAGTTGCTCAGACAGGAAAGGTTTTGTTTAAATAAACCCTTAATTTTTTTTACCATGATTGAGTGCCTACATTTTTAGTTGCTAGTATCTTTTTATACAGAATTGACTGAATAATGCATTTTTGAAAATAAAACAGTGAACATTTAAATGGACTGTGAAAGGGTAAGGATGTGGAAAAATGAAAGATATTAAAAAGTACTAATTTTTTCTTTGATTTTTGGGCCACACCCGACTGTGCTCAGGGGTTACTCCTGGCTATCTTCTCAGAAATAGCTCCTTGCAGGCATGGGGGACCATATGGGATGCCGGGATTTGAACCAACCACTTTAGGTCCTGGGTCAGCTGCTTGCAAGTCAAAGCAGCTGTGCTCTCTCTCTGGCCCCAGAAGTACTAATTTATGAGTGCATCTTATGATATATGCTGTGTAGAGAGCTTGGATTACTTTGTTTAATTTCAGAAATACTGGCATGATATTTAATGATGCTTCTGAGATTTTAAAATTACCTTTATTGATTGATGTACTGTGACTTAAAATAATGTTAATGATGGTTTCATGTATATACATCATTTCAATATTACCCTCTTTATCAGAGTACCTGCCTTCCTCCACCAAAGTCTCCAAGACTCTTTAAATTCACTTCCACTCCTCACAAACTCAGTCTGTAGACCAATTGCCAAGCTGTTATCCTTGGCTCTTTTTTGAGACCTTACTGTGAATCTTTAATCCCTACATATGAAGGAGATCATTCCATATCGTCTGCCTTCTTCTGACTGATTTCATGCTTTTTGATGTTTTCTAGTTTCATCCATGTCATGGCAAATCATGATTTGTAGTTTTTGAAAATTTCATAGTATTCTATATATCAAAACTTCTTAATCCACTCATCTGAGTTGAACATTTGGGTTGTTTTCAAAATACCCTGAAAACTGTGTAAGATGTTATACTCCCCTTTTTCTTTCCTCACTTTTTCTGCCTCCTCTATCCTTTGTGTATTCCTCCTCCTTTTTTATTCATGGTCATAATCATAATCACTCCATATGAGTGATGAAGCACAAATTTTCTCTACAAAATAAAGTTCATATACAGTAATTATAAAATTTCAAAAAATCAAGCTCAAATAATATTGAATAGTTTGGTTCTCTTTGACTCCAATGTAAAGAGAAATAAGCAATCTGAGAAAGATGATGATTTAAAATCAATGCAGAATTTCATGCCAAACAAAATGTCAGCATATCTCTTCAAGTTTGAAGAAAGAAAACCATGAAAAAATTGTTGAGAGTCAGAAAATGTTTCCATGTACAATTATTATTAAATGCAGAGCTATTGGACACAGAGGTATAGTACTGGGATTAGGATACATGCTTATGCCCTGACTTAGGTTTAATCTTTCCAGTGTACTGCCAGATAGGAGCCAGTGAGACCTCTGAGCACAGCCAGTTGTGGTCCCAACCCCCTTCACAGTAAATAACCAGAAAACTATGTCATTTTTAAGATCTTGAATACTTTTTTATAAACATGATATAATTAAACCAAAAATGGAATGGTTTTATGTTGAAAATAACCATGGAAGATAAAAATTCTTTCTGCCACATAGTGCTTGGTAAATGAGCATTAAGAAAATTTTGTTACAGGTATTTTTTGCAGAAAAGTTGTGTTTATGGAAAAGGCTGATATGCTAATTTTCACTTTAGACTTTGTGGCTTTTGGAAATATTAAGGTTCCTGCCTTTGGCTGGCAGAAGTCAGGAATATAAAAGCTTATTACCCTTCATTAATATTCAGGGAGGGGGAAATGTCACCCCACCCCCATCTTCTGCATAACCTTACCTGATGATCAGAGCTGCCCGTTTTTGGGAGGGGTCTTTGGTAGGTAACAAAAGGATTTCCTCATGAGCAGGAAAGGGATTTATTCAGAGGGATTCAGCAAGAGAGATGAGGCGAGAAGCAGGATCAGGGAAGAGACAGGCTTGATTGCAGGGCTAATAATGGAGCTGGTTTGAAAGGTTATGATATGCCACACATGTTGGCCGGGATTGAATAAAACTTCATGTCTCCTGAAACCTGTCAGTGGATCTTTTCCTCAGTGCTAACCTGAACCCTCATACCTGCTGGCTGGAGAGAGTTGCAGGCACGTGGCCTGGGCTAGAGGAGAAAGGCCAATCTCCATCCATCTCACCATTATCTATCACCATCCAGGGATGTTTTACATCACAAAATCTGGGCATCTGGGGGTAAAAAATATAATTTACTTATATAATTTTCTTCCAGTTTATTAAATGTTGATAACAGTCTTCATTATTTTAGGGTGGTAAATCTAACAGGTATTTGGAATATATGGTAGCAAATATTTCTCTTAATAATGCTTTCTCAGTGGAAAATTTTGTGCTGTAATTTTTACCCTTAAACAGAACCCATGACGCGCACTTGTCCCTTATCTCTCTATGACCATAAAAATGTATTATGACTAGATGGTTGATTAAGGATATGCACATGGAACACAAATAGCCTAGTATATTGTACTTAGAAAGCTTTCTTTTCTAAAGAAACATTGTTCTGTGAGGAGAGGAGATCACACAGCACCATGTAATGCTGGGCATTGAATCCAGGTCTCTTTTATGCAAAGCCCTTTGAGCCTTCTCCTCACTGGCTCTTATATCTCACTGGTTCACTTATTTCTTTAGCTATTTCTCAACTCATAAAATCTAGGCAAAAGTATTTTTGGAGGTTTAAGGACACAACCAGCTGTAATTCAAGGCAAGTGCCTTACCTCAGTACTACTTCTTTGGCCCTGGGACAGGGTATTCTTAATTATAATGTTACTTCTTAAATATTTTAAAACTTTTAAAAGTCATGTCATTAATAGTAATGTTATATATAACTCACTTTACCAGGGCTGGAGAAATAGCACAGCAATAGGGCACTTGCCTTGCATGTGTCCGACCTGGGAGGGACCCGGCTCAATTCCAGGCATCCCATATGGTCTCCCAGCCTGCCAGGGGTGATTCCTGAGTGCAGATCCAGGAGTAACCCCTGAGAACCACTGGGTATGGTCCAGAAACCAATCAATCAATTAAAATAAATTAAAATAATAAAAAATAACTCACTATACCATTTCAAATAGACATTTAGGGGGGTGAGAAGGCTGGTTTGGGCCACATCTATGGTGTTCAGGGGTCATTTCTGTCAGTGGTCAGAGAACAATATGAAGTACTAGGGACAGAACCATGATTGGCCTTACTCAAGGCAAATGCCTTAACCCTTCTACTGTCTCTCCCATACCACCAGTAGATAATTGTTTTCATCCAGATAAAGGTTTAATAGTCATGATATATGAGGCACTGGTAGAACTTTATAAGGAAAAACAAAACTGATCAAAAAATAGCGAGGGTAATGAACAAAAACTTCCTCAAAGAAGGCAATGAAAAAAAAGCTCTAGATCATCTACCACAGAATTCAAATAAAATCAATAATGAAATAACATCTCATGCCAGACATTGGTAGACATAACAAAGAACAAAACAATCAGTACCAGTAGATATTTTTAAACTCTTCAAATTAGATACCCAGAATACATACATATCTACAGGGGCCAGAGAAATAGTACAACAGGTCGGGCATTTGCCTTGCAAACAACCAACCCAGGTTCCATCTCCAGCATTCTATATTGTGTCCAGAGCCATTCAGAAGTAGGTTCTCATTAAAGATTCAGCAGTAACCCCTGAGCATTGTCAGGTGTGGCCCCCCAAAAAAAATCAAAAATAGACTATATATGTAAAAACTATTCAAAGTTTAGATTTTCCATTTATAAATATCCTATAAATTGTAGATATGGCAGGACCCAGTATTTATAATACTTTATATTAAAAACAAATCATAGATTGCTTTTTCTATGTAGCTTTTTATTCTCACTAATCTTTGGATTACTAAGATATACTGTGTATATCTTAGACCTTTATTCCATTTTCTCCATCTTCACTGTTGTAATCCTAGGTATGCCCTTCATGATACATCACCGTTACACCCTTATAATAATCATACTACTAGAAATTATTTGAATTACACATGCTTCCTTTCCCTTTTCCTGTTGTGCACGTTTTGAAATTTCTTAAATATGCTCACTGTCTTTCTTGTAAATATGCAATCTAAAGTGGTCAAAGTAGGTTTCAAATGGACTTTTAAAACCACACATGAGAAATCTACATACTCTTGCAGAGTAGTTCAGCTTTGATCTCAATAAAAGTGTCCCTCATTAGTGTAGGTCAGGGATTCTCACATTCTGATCACAAGACAAGAAGTATAGACACCCAGGGAAATGATAGATTCTCAAGCCACTCGACAAAATAACTATTATGGTAGAATAAGATCCCTAGGTAATTTATATTCTATCTAAGTTTGTGAAATCTGCATGAACAATCTTTCCTTTCTTATGTACATTCACAATAATTTCTATACATCTTCATATTTAGCACTTAAATATTACAATTATTTAATAACTAATTCTCCTTGGGTTTTAGATGTGAAAGTGTTTCAGCCTATGGTAAAACTCTTTGGAACTTCTTTATTTTATGAAAAGTTGGTAAAATGCAGATACAATTTCCTTCACAGTTCAGAAAGAATGTCAAGGGTAAGGATCTGGAAACCTTCCTAAAAGCCTACAAGATTATTCTTATAATAATGCATGATAATTCTCATAATAAATGAAGAAAATTCCCAGCTATTCCCATAGCATGACTGCACCCAAAACACTAAGTAGGTGCCTCCTGTATGATTAGATACTTTCTAGTATTTTTATCATGTATTTTCATAGCTCACAGAGATAGAAACAAGTATTCTGTCATTGTTATGTATAGATTACCCAGAGATTCATAACATTAGCAAATTCAGTGTTCACTTACTTTCATTTTCTTTTTACTGGCATGGTGAAAATTAAGGAGTTTCGTAAAATTAATTGGATAATACTGAAATTTAAACTTATGTTAACCACAGTAGTACAATAGGATAGGAGCATGAATAAAGTTGCCATCACATGACTTGATATAAATAAGTGACCAAATTAATATATTAGTAATTTTTCTAAGATTTGTTTGCGTTTTTATACCTATCAATGGCAATACGTGAAAATCTAGCAAGTGATGCACTCTGAAAACAAAACTATCATTGATGTAGCTGCTGCCATAGGTTTAAGGAAGTTCTGACTCCAGCCATGCACTAGACCAGGATTCTATTTTTCTCTAAATTTACCATTGTGGGCTCCATATGAGTCACTTAGAGACATTTTCTTTCTTTTTTGGGGTGAGGGGCACACTCAGTGATGCTTAGAAGTTACTCCTGTCTATGTGCTCAGAAATTTCTCCTGGTTTGGGGGATCATAATGGGATGCCGGGCATTCTAACTGCGGTCTGTCTTAAGCTAGCATGCACAAGGCAGATGCCTTACCGCTTGTGGACTGCTCCGGCCCCATAAAGACATGTTCTAACATCTAATAGGGCAAGAACAGAGAATCAAGTGAATGACCCTTTTTGATGAGGATCATCCGACGCAATTTATAAAACTCATTCGTTTCTTGTTTTCTTTCCTTCAAAAACTCAACTTGTTTTTTGTTTGGGCTTCACACCCAGTGGTGCTCAGGACTTACTTTTTACTTTGTACTCAGGAACCACTCAGTCCTTTCAGACTCAGGATACCATACAAGATTCTGAAATTCAAACCCTGCTCCACCGAGTGCAAAGAAAACATCCTACGATCTCTTTGACCTTTGTTTGCTTTCTTCAAAATCACGTTTTGTTCACCATCTTCAGTAACAGAGAAACTGTGCACCACACTTGAGGGAAGACAGTAGCATCCAAGGTCAAAATAGTTGATGGTTTGTAGTTAATGAACTGCTTCTTGGCAGGTTTATGGATAGCTAAAATAATATACTCATATGACTTAAAGTCATTTGCTCAAGGAGCTGATGAAACTCTCTTCCATGCCATTGCCTGCTTTTTTTACTAGACAATGATCAGTTAGTTTTCCAGGAAAAATTAGGTTGGATGCATTTGTTTATTTTTTATTTTTGTCTTTTGGACTATACCAGCAATGCTTAGGAATTATTCTCACCTCTGAACTCAGGAATTACTCCTGGCAGTCCTAGGGGGGCCATATTGGATGCCATGGAGTCAAACCTGGCAAAGCCCTGTGCAAGGCAAGTAACTTACTACTGTACTATATCACCATCCCCAATTGGATGCATTTCTCTATGCGTGAGTTATCCCATATTCACTGCATTCAGGGATTTTGTGATTGTTATGCAGCATGCCGTGCATAATGTGAAATTATCCCCAGCAGAATATTCCTTGTGTAAGGAAAATAAAGGTACTGCTCTATGTAGACCTAGTAATAGTTTTCTTGAACTAATTCTCCAGAATTGATCACTTTTATTTTCTGATTATTTTGACCATAATTTGGACAGAAGGACTGTAACTTAAAAACTGTAGTGTAGTTTCTGTAATTCTTCACAAATTAGAAGAAATGTTATGCTCATAGATCTGAAATTTTCTGTTTAGATCTTTGACATCTAGCTTAAGCATCACTGAGCATCATTTGGCTTGACCTTTTTATTCATTGTATTGATTTCCTGAATATAATTTCATAAATTCATATTTTACACCAGCTGTTGAAAAATGCTAAATGAACATGATCTTAGTTTTGTACGGATTAAAGGAGAAATAAGTACATTAATTTGTGTGGTATAATTGGAATATCTAAGTCTGAAAGAAATTGTAAGACCTAGAGAATCAAATTCATGTGTACAAAATATGAATTTTTCCTTTTAAAAAACTATACTTATGTGCTGCTTAATTTGATCACAGTAAGTTCTTTTCATAACTGCATTTTATGTCATCTTTGGTATCAATTGCCCTTTGTTCAAATCTTTAAGCATTACTAGTATTTTACATTTGTCCCTAGGTCCCTTCTTATTTGCCTTCTCTGTCCTCACCCCCAACATGGTAAATTCATTTTAGTTGAATCTAATTGTTTTACTACATGTTGTCTATTCCCTTGCTTTGTTTCTTTATATGTAATATATAAATGAGATCATTTGTATTTGTCTTTCTCTTGCTGACTAATTTCAATTAACATGATATTCTCTAGTTCAAAATACATTGTATCAAACTGAAAGAGTTAATATTTCCTTGATAAGACAAATAGTAATAGTGTTTCATTGTGTATATATGCCACAAGGCCTTTGTCCACTCATATGGATTAACCTTGTTTATAGTAGATATCTGAGGAATATAGTGTTGAACCAGAGAAAGTACACAGTAGAATGTAAAGAAATTGCAAATAGAATAACAACACACATATCTCTGTAACCTTAAATAGAAAATAATATTCACACTTACCTTAAATGTTATATAAATAAACAAAGGTGACCTTTATATATTGAGCCCTAGTTTTGGTTAATTTTTACTGTTTAAGGAAAAGTTGAGACCTTTTTTCTTTATTTTTTAATATAATTTTTATTTTGATCATAGTGGCTTACATATTGTTGACAATAATATTTAGGTACATATTTACATAAAATCAGGGGGGATTCCCATCACCAAATTGTCCTCCCTACACCTCCGTTTTTGTCCTACCTCCCATATCCTCTTCACTCACCCCCAGGGCTTCTAGAATATGTGGTCCCCTCTGTATCTAGCCTACTACTTAGTAGTCTTGCACCTGTTTGGTCTTGGTGCCTCTTTTATTTCCCCCTCTAACTGGGAGGCAGGACTAGCTAGTTCAAGTTGCATGGTTTTGTTTGAAGAAGAAAAAAATAATAAACTGGGGTAAAAGTCTAATACGCGGAAAATGGGCGGAATCCTTCTAGAGGCACTCATCATCAATTTGAGAGATGAAGGAGAAAAAGAAGGTGAAACACTCCACCAGTACAAAAAGAAGTGAGACCTTTTCTCTTAAAAGTCTTCTAGTTTTGTATATCAAATTGTATTACACATAAAAATTTTTTTTTTCAGGGAGATTTTATTTCAGAGACTAGAAAGAAGACTAAAAGGATAGGAAGCATCACATGGTATGAGTTGGCATAGGTCTCCCAAGTAGGATTCTCTCCAATCAGATTTTTAATAATATTTTATTTAAACACCTTGGTTACAAACATGATTGTGGTTGGGTTTCAGTCATGTAAGAGGACACCCCCCATAACCAGTGCAACATTCTCACCACCAATGTCCCAAATATCCCTCCTCCCCATCCCGCCCCCACCTGTACTCTAGATAGGCTTTCTGTTTCCCTCATACATTCTCATTGTTAGGATAGTTCACAGTGTAGTTATTTCTCTAACTAAACTCATCACTCTTTGTGGTGAGTTTCAAGAAGTGGGGTGTAACTTCCAGTCCTCCTCTCTTTTGTCTCTGAAAATTATTGCAAGAATGTCTTTTATTTTTCTTAAAACCCATAGATGAGTGAGACAATTCTGTGTTTTACTCTCTCTCTCTGTCTTATTTCACTCAGCATAATAGATTCCCTGTACATCCACGTATATGAAAATTTCATGACTTCATCTCTCATGAAGGCTGCATAATATTCCATTCTGTATATGTACCACAGTTTATTTAGCCATTCATCAATTGAAGGGCATCTTGGTTGTTTCCAGAGTCTTGCTATCGTAAATAGTGCTGCAATAAATATAGGTGTAAAGAAGGGGGTTTTGTATTGTATTTTTGTGTTCCTAGGGAATATTTCTAGGAGTGGTATAGCTGGATCGTATGGGAGCTCAATTCCCAGTTTTTGGAGGAATCTCCATATCGCTTTCCAGAAAGGTTGGACTAGACGGCATTCCCACCAGCAGTGGATAAGAGTTCCTTTCTCTCCACATCCCCACCAACACTGCTTGTTCTCATTCTTTGTGATGTGTGCCAATCTCTGTGGTGTGAGGTGGTACCTCAAAGTTTTCTTGATTTGCATCTCCCTGATGATTAGTGATGTGGAGCATTTTTTCATGTGCCTTTTGGCCATTTGTATTTCTTCTTTATCAAAGTGTCTGTCCATTTCTTCTCCCCATTTTTTGATGGGATTAGATGTCTTTTTCTTATAAAGTTCTGTCAGTGCCTTGTATATTTTGGATATTAGCCCCTTAATACCCCTCAGATAAGGGGTAATATCCAATCAGATTTTTAGCTAAATTTAGTTTTTTTTGTGTGTGTGTGTCTTGTGAAACTGTGTTAACATCTGCTAGATAATACAAGATTAACTCTAGGACTATAAAGATCCCTTTGCTGTTCTTTGAAGATCTCTGGCCCTACCATTCTCTGTTTTTTGACTAAATGATATCACCAAAGAATTATGGGCTTGGAATGAGGAGCAAAAGAGCACTATTCTTTCATAATATTTTTGTCAGAAATTGTTGTATAGTTAAATGAACCAGCATTTAAAAAATCAATTTTTATTTGTCAAGGGTGATTAAATGAGGTGTTGATTGAAAAAAAAAACTCAAAAATCAGTCAGCGACTTTAGCGTTTTTTATATTAGTCAATGAATTTCTTTCATTTATATCTGTCAGTATATTTTATATAAACTCACTTATTCTTCCACTCTTACTTGCTTCTTTCTGTTCATTCACTTTCAACTGAGCTTGTTTAAAAAGTACCTCTTTTACTTTGTGCCATAGATTGTTGTATCTTGTTTCTTCATGTTTATTAGTCACAAGGAATATTTTATTGCCTCTTTTATTTTCTTTTTGATCCAGCTACAACATAGCAGCATGCTGTTTTGTTGTCTACTGGTGTAAGAATTTTCTCCACATATTCTTTCTATGATTAGTCTTTATTTCTGTGGCATTGTAGTCTGATAACATGCTTGATATGATTCTAATATTCGTGAATTTGTGGAAGTGAGACTTAAGTTCTAGACTGTATCTGTCCTGGAGAACATTCTATGTGTACTAGAAAAGAAAACATATGCATTCAGCTTTTTGAGGAAGAAAGATCCTATAGAAATTTATTGGTCCCAGCTCTTAGTTTCTCATTTAGCGCTCTTGGATCTTTACTGATATTCTGTCTAGTATATCTATCAAGTGGTGACAGTGTCATATTTAAGTGTCCCACTACTATGTTTCTGAGTTTTTCCCTCAGTCTATGGGCAAAAGCTTGAGAAACTTAGCTGACCAATATTTGGTGTGTGTATATTGATTAAAATTAGTACTTCTTGGTTTGTTGTTTTTTGATCAATAAGTAGTATCCATCTCTGTCTCTAATGAATTATTTTATATTCACTGCAATTTTATGTGATATGTGTGACTTATTGGCTTGTAAAATTACATGACTTTAGTTTTCCTGATGGCTGCATAGTATTCCATTATGTATATGTACCAGTTTCTTTAGCAACTTGTGTGTTCACTGGCATATTCTGGCTATTGTAAATAGCACTGCAATGTATAGGTGTGCAGAAGGAATTTTTGTATTGTGTTTTTGTGTTACTAGGGTATAGCCCTAGGCATGGTATAACTGATCATAAGGGAGCTGAATTTCAGTTTTTTGAGATATCTCCATATTTTTCCATAAAGGCTGAACTAGATGGCATTTCCACCATCAGTGAAAGAAAGTACCTTTCTTCCCACATCTCTGCCAGCACTCATTGTTCTTAATCTTTGTGATGTGTGCTAGTCTCTGTGGTGTAAGATGGTACCTCATTTTTGTTTTTATTTGCATCTCCATAATGATTAATCATATGAAGCATTTTATGTGTCTTTTGTTTATTTTTATTTCTTCTTTAAGAAATTGTTCACTTCTCCCCATTTTTGATGGGGTTAGATTTTTTTCTTGTTATGACAGTACCTTGCATAGCTTAAATATTAGCCCCTTATCTGATGGGTATTGGGTGAGTAGTTTCTCTCATTCTGTGCATGGCATTTGTAACCTAGTCACTATTTTCTTGAGGCACAGAAGCTGCTCAGCTTAATATAGTTCCATTTGTTTATCTCTGCTTCCACATATTTGGACAGTACAGTTTCTTCCTTGAAGATGTACTTGCTCTCAATGTAATAGAATGTTTTACCTACGTGTTCTTCTATATACCTATGAATCCAGATCTGATATCAAGGTCTTTAATCCATTTGTATTTGACCTTTGTGCATGTGGTAAATGGAGGTTTCAGTTTGCTATTTTGCATGTGGCTGACAAGTTGTCCCAACACCATTTGTGGAAGAGGTTTTCTGTGTTCCATTTTGCATTTCTTTCCACTTTGTCAAAGATTAATTTATTATATGTCTGGAGAACTTTCTCTGAATACTCAAGTCTATTCCTTTGATATGAGAGTCTGTCTATATTCCAAGATCATACTGTTTTAATGACTATTTCACTGTAGTATAATTTAAAGTTGGGAAAAGAGATGCTACCATCTTCTTTACCCTAAGGGTTGCTTTAGCTATTCATGGATGTTTATTGTTCCAAATAAATTTAAGGAATGTTTGATCCACTTATTTGAAGAATGTCAAGGGTATTCTTAGAGGAATTACATTAAATCTGTATGATGTTTTGGGGAGTATTGCCATTTTAATGATGTTAATCATCCCAATCCATGACAGGGTATGTGTCTTCGTTTCCTTGTGTCCTCTTTTATTTCTTGAAGCAATATTTTGTAGTTTCATTTGTATATATACTTTTTTACTTAAGTTAACTCCAAAATATTTGAGATTGTGTGGCATTAAATTGAATGGGATTTTTTTATTTTCTATTTCTTCTCATTCATTATTTGTGTATAAGAAGGCAATTGATTTTTTATAATAATTTTTATTTTGACCAAAGTGGATTACAAATCTTTCTCAGTAATACTTTAGGTACATAGTTATATTGAATCAGGGACATTTCCACCATCAATGTTGTCCTCTGTCCACCCCTGTTCCCAGCATGCATCCCATATCCCCATCCTTTATCCCCCAGGCTGCTAGTGTAAGTGGTCCCCTCTATGTCTAGTTGTTGTAGACTGGGTATCGATTTTGTTGTTTTTGGCCTTGGATTTGGTGTTTAAGTTTGATCATGCTTTATTTCTAGAAAATGTTTACATGACTGTTTGGTCTTGGTACCCTTCATTATTTCCCCCTCAATTTGTGAGGCTGAATAAGATGGTTCAAGTTAAGTAGTTCTGTTTGAAGGAAAGAAAAAATAAAATTGGGCAAAAATTAATCAAGCAGAGAATGGGAGGAGTTCTTCTAGAAGCTATGAATATCAATTTAAGAGAAGAAATGGAAAAAGGAAGAAAAACATAATAATACAAAAATCAAACAAAAAGCCCAAAAAGCACCACAACAATAAAGATATTAGTGACACAATTACTACGGTCCTGAAATAAAAAACAAAGCACAAAAACTGAAGAAACAACAATAACACAACCAAAAATAATTAATATGTGCTTCTTTTTTTGCATAGGGCAGTAAATATTGAGGAGATTAGAAAGGGAATTCCCTTGGCCTAAGAGATACAGGGTTTCTTTTCCCTGGAAGTATATTGTTATGAGAATAACTAAAGGCTCTGTACATGTCCTTTTGTGGTGTCTAGAAACATTCCACTTCATCGTGGATGATGAAATAAAGCCTCTGTATCTAGAGATATTGGTCTTTGCACAGGTCAAAGGATGGAGCCGAGGATGAAGTCTTTTTGGTTCTAGAAGTTCTGTTCCATCATTGTTGTTTTAATCAGTCTTCTGAACTTGGTTGTCTTGGTTTTTGCATCTATCTTAGGACAAAGTCTAGGGTAGTCTTTCATTATATTTTCAGAAGGTCTGCTCAGTTGCAATTGTCTCAGTCAGACCTCTGGAATTAGAGATCTTCATTGTTGTACAGATCGTAGGCCAAAGCCTAAACTAGTTTTTTTATATTGGTCCCAGGACACAATCTGCCCATTCATAGTTGTCACAGTCAGTCTTCTATAGATAGCGATCTAGGCTTTTGCCCCCATCAAAGGATGACATGTCTTCTGATTTCAACTTATCATTAGGTGGTGAGGTAATACAAACTGCTCTTAGCAGTGCTTCGCAATTATTTTCTGTCATGTCCCACTAGGAAGAAGAAAACATTTTGCACCCCACCCACATGACTGTAATTAGTGTCTTTAATTTAAAAAACTTTAAACTGCAAAACAAAAATATATAAAGTAATTTGAACTGTTTTTTTAATCAGAGGTGATGTCTGGATTAATGGCTACAATGAGCACGTTTGCAATGCATAGCTTTTCGAAGCGGGCTTTGAAGCAGGACACAGCAACTCCCAGCTCCAGAGACATACAGAGACATAAACACGGGTCTTAGCTTGTTATGACAGTGTTCATCGAGGTCAAACAATCCCCCGTTTACTGATTTTCACACCCGCCCTGGGGGGCGTGCCCCACTATTTGAGAAGCACTGTCATAGATCAAGTTGTTGCGATTTCTTCATTGTCAGATGTCATATCAAAAGTGGCTCACGTTGGTCTCAGAATGTCCCAGAAGGAGTTTGGTACCTGGAGCTGTTGCAGAGAACTGTGTCGGTTCTATGTCTGGGATCTAGGGTTCGGGGTTGAATGGTCGTTGTCTAATCACCTGGAGTCTAAGTTGGGTCCCCATGACATATGATCAAGGTAGAAGGTGCCCTTGCATTGTAAAAATGTATTCTTATCCCTAGTAGATAAGAGCTTGTTATATGTGAAATTTTCCCTTTGTATTATGCCTTTGTGAGAAGAAATGGTACTATATTATATTACTGGTGCATTTGGGTATGAGAGTGTCAAGCTCCTTCATCTCTGTGCCCTGGTTTTGACCTGAGCTATTATCCCAGGCAAGACATCTTATAGATTTTTGTACCAAGCAGAACCAAAACAGGTGAATTTAAGGAATAGAAGAAAACAGAAACAAGACAAAAATATATAAAAGATAATATATATATATATATATATATATATACTCGCATATATATAAAGGAAAAAATAAATAAAATGAGTTGAAAAATTAATTAAGGAACAAAGTGATGCAGGAGACTACCTTATATTTGGAGGATAAACAGGTTAAGAGGTAGTATTATATAGGTCTTAAACTTATAAAGGAAATATAGGCTTCCCCATTGTCTTTTGAGATATTCTTGTGGGGGTTGGAATCCAGGGCACATTTTCATCCCACACCCTGGTCTTGTTGATTTTAAGAAATGATTTGAGGCAGAATGGGCTTGGGAAACATTCTTGCACTGGGGATTCTTCTGTAGCTGAGTCTGGTATCAAGCAACAGTCCACATTGGTGGGGGGGGGGGTTAGGAGGGCCAGTGAGCATGTTCAGCAGGGATATTGGTTGTAGTTTCTTGCCGGGGGGACGAGATGTGGGGCTGAGTGGGTGTCCCTTCGCTTGGGAGCTGGTTGATGGCTTAATGGGGCAGGAGGTCAGTCTTGATGCCTAATTGGTTAAGAACTGAGGGTAAAGAGTGTTAAGGCAATTGATTTTTGCATGTGAATTCTGTAGCCTGCCACTTTGAAATAAGAATCTATTTTTTCTCAAAGCTTTTTGCTAGATCTTTAGGGCTTTCTAAATATAGTATTATGTCATCTGAAAGTAGTGAGAGCTTGACTTCTTCCTCTCCTCTCTGGTTGCCCTTGATATCTTTTTCTTGCCTAATTCCTAAGACAAGTACTTCCATTACTTTGTTGAATAGAAGTGGTAAGAGGGGGTAGCCTTATCCTGTACTAAATTTTAGAGGAACGACTTAGTTTATCCCCACTGAGAATAATATTTGCCAATGGCATGTGATAGATGGCCTTGATTATATTGAAAAAAAGTTCTGTTCATTCCCATGTTTTTGAGATTGATTTTTTGAGATTTTTTTTAGCATGAATGAGTGTTGTACCTTACTGAATGCTTTCTCTGCATCTGTTGATATGATCATACGGTTTTTATTGTTTTCTTTTATTGATATGGTGTATTATGTTGATTGATTTACATATGTTATACCATCCTTGTATCTCCAGATTGAAACCTACTTGTTCATGGTGTATGACCTTCTTTATGAGGCATTGAATCCTATTTGCCAAGATTTTGTTGAGGATCTTTGCTTCTGTGTTCATCATGAATATTGGTCTGTATTTTCTTTTGTTTTTCCATATCTCTGTCTAGTTTTTGGTACCAAGGTGATGTTATCTTCATAAAAAGTATGTGGAAGTATTTCTATTTCTGTTTATTCCATTTCCTGAAAGAGCCTGAAAAGGATCGGTAGCAGTTCCTCTTGAAAGGTTTGACATAATTTGTTAGTGAATATATCTGGGTTTGGGCTTTTGGTTTTGGGAAGACTTTTGATTACCATTTTAATTTCCTCAATAGTGATGGGCCTGCTTAGATATGCTAGATCATCCTGATTCAACCATGGAAGATTATAACAGTCCAAGAATTTATCCATTTCTTCCAGGTTCTCTTGTTTTGTGACATAAAGTTTCTCAAAGTAGTCTCTGATTACACATTGAACCTTTGTGTTATCTATAGTGATCTTTTCATTTCTAATCCGGTTTATTAATTTTCTCCCTCTCCTTTTCTCTGTGAGTTTTGCTATGGTTTATCAATCTTTTTTTTTTCAAAGAAACAACTTTTACTTTTTGATCTTTCTGATTGATTTTTGGATTTCCACTTCATTGATTTCTGCACTTATCTTTGTTCTTTCCCTTTGCCTACCTATTTTTAGTTAATTTTGATGATGATTTTTTAAATTTTATAAGCGGTGCCACTAGCTATTTATGTAGGCTCCTTCTTCCTTCCTGGTGTGTGCTTCCACAGATATAAATTTTCATCTTAGTACTGTGTTTGCTCTTCCCCACAGATTCTGATAATTCGTGTCTTCATTTGCATTTGTTTTCAGGAGTTTTTTGATTTCCTCTTTGATTTCATCTCTGACCCACTGCTTGTTCAGTGGTGAACTGTTTAATTTCCAGTTGTTAAAGTTTTACTTCTGTGTCCCTATGTAGTTTACTTCTAATTTCAGTGCATTATGATCTGAGAATGAAATATGACAGCAAAGACAGCAGAGAAGTGTTTGTTATTATTCTCTTTGTGAGTCTAATAGAATACAAAAAGTATGAGTGGATGTCCCACTGCCTTGAAAAAAATTATGCACTCTATTCTCCATAAGGATAGACAATACAAATGTCTTGCTAAATTATACAACTCCATCACTGACCTCATTTATTTGTACACTAAATTGTATCTTTAAACCAGTTGGGTATCCTCATAGATCTGTTACTTGAAATATACTGCATATTATAACAAAACTTTATGGGTAATACATCTTTTTAGAGACTGGGAAATAGCTCAAAAGTCAGAGGCAGACCTTGCCCCAGTTTTGAACTCCAGTATAGCTCAACTACACTCCATAGTTTTGTGTAGTTTCCTAAGAAACTCTGGGTATTGCTCCTAGTAAACAAAACAAAAAGTAAAAAATTTGAAAGACCATGTCTATAAAAGATATTGTAAGGTACACAGTATAATAAAACTTTTGAATAAAATAAGTATAAAATAACTATTGAGATGCAGATGTACAGTGAATATATTTGCAGTTCCTTAATATAAATTATAATTTTAGATTCATAAGCAGTGACCTGATTACTTCATTAGACTCATTATAATAGAATATTTGAAAGCATTTTATATGATTTAATTTTCTGTCAATCAAATATATTTTTGTTTTAATACAAGTTAAGATAGAAATTTGATTTTTAAAATACTATCAGGATAAAGAAAAATAAGTAGCATTCCTTGGATATATTTTAGCATAATTGTATATATTTTAAGTTGCTTTTAATTTAAATTCTTATATATTAGGAGGTTAAAATATTTGTTAATTCAATACAAATTCAGTATACATGGTATAATCAATAGTGTGTTTTATATTTCTTACCTACCTTGAGGAAAGTCTTTAAATCTTATTCCTGTTCAGGATTTGGTAGGGTTAGCAAATGAAAGAAATTTCTTGCTCCCCGTTTTCTGAGGTGGTTGATTTTGGTTCACATCTTGCATTACCTGTGATTATTCTCACTCTGCTCAGGGACCACTCCTTTTGTTACTTGAGGGAACATATGTGGTACCAGACATTTGATCTATGTTTGTTGGCTAATGCAAGACAAGTTTCATTCTCCTGTACCATCTCTCTGGCCCTGCAGAAACTCTTACCTCAAAACCAAATCCTACTTGTAATCAGTGGGTATAGTCATTGGATTGTACATCATTTGATCAGATTCTTTTTAAAACTAGTATATTTTATATTTGTTATATTATTTGTACCTCTTTTTATTAGTATTCATTTATAAATACAAGTGCATTAGGTATTCTCTTAAATGTATACAAATAAGCCTAAGTGCTCACTGTGGCTGTATATATGAAAGACGTTTATAGGGAGTATACTAGAAGAAGGGGATTGACTGCCTCAAACACCTACTAAGAGTATTCCTTCTTATCTTCAGTCTCTAACACTTGTATTTCCTTTCCAAAGTACTTTTATGAAACTAACAAAAATAAAAGAAGCTGGACCAAGAATATCCCTCTCTGCCTACTCTGCTATTGTGTTCTAAATATTAAATCAAAGCATGATAACTTTAGGGCTATTGGCTTACATTCTACTGAATAACACTCAAATTTAGTAGTTTATATAAAAGTGTGGCTTTTTTTCTGTAAAAAAAAAGGGGTGTTAATATTTTACACTTTTACTACCATCTGCTATCTGTTTCAACTCTTCATTCCAACTGTGGTAGCATGAAAACAGCCTTAGATCATACATAAATAAATGAGCATGATTCTATTCTCACAAAAACATTACTTACAAAATAACTACCTGGTTTTAGAGAATAGATTTTCATTACCTTATTTCTCAAAGTAGTAATTTCATATTGGTTATTTTTAAATAATCCTGTAATACATTTTTAACTAAAACCTAATACCTACAAACTAGGATACCTATATCTTTAGCAATAAAACTGTTTAATTGAGAACTATGAATGAGATAATACATGGTCTAGCGTGAAAAACATACAGATTAATGTCTTTATAAAAGTATAAGTTATTTGAATAGTATTCATACATTTCATAAGATTATTGTACATTTTATTATCCCAATTTTGATATCCTGCTAAGATTATAACTATAAGATAAAATGAGGTTCAACTTTGCATATCTGAATTCTTTTGAATGCTTAAGTTACGGTTACCCATGAACTGCAAGGAATGATCCCTGAGCAGAGTCAGGAGTAAGCTGTTAGCACTTCTGTCTATTGCTTTCCTTACCTTTGCAAATAAATATAGAGTTCTAGAAGGAGTAAGCAGCTGTATTTTGTATTTTAACTCACTTGTCATATTTAAATGAAATATATTCATAGTGTATGTTTATGCTAATTTTAATTTATTTTTATTAAAGCACCATGATTTACAAAGTTACTCATAATTAAAATTTATACATGCAATATTCAGCCCCAATCCCACCACCAGTATCAACTTTCCTTCATTAGTATTCCCAGGTTCCCTCCTATACCAGCAGTATTACCCACCAATATTCTGCTATTTTTGTTTTAAATTATTTGAATCGCCATGAGATACAGTTACAAAGATTTTCATGAATGAGTTTCAGTTATACAGTGCCCAACACCTATACCTTTGCCAGTGCACATTTCCTGCCACCAGTGGTCCCCATTTACTTCCCACCTTGCTCATGTCTGCCTCTATAGCAGACATTTTTCTTTTCTCTCTTTCTCTCTCACTATTTCCTTTCCTCCACTTTTAAATACTGGTTTGTAATATGGTTTGTAATACTAAAGAACAGTTTAATTTTTTCACCCAGCTCTTGTTCAACGTGATCATGCCAACTATTATTGTCACAGTGGTCCCTTCTCTGCCCTAACTGCACTCCCCTATTTGTGGCAAGCTTCCTATCACGCACCAGTTCACATGGCCTTCATCTCTCTTTGATTATTATTAGCATGTTATGTTTATAACCCACAAATAAGTACAATCATTCTATATCTATCCATATCCCTTGACTCCTTTTGCTCATCATAATACTTTCCGTGTGTATTCATGTATGACAAATTTCATGACTTCAGTTTTCCTAACAGCTGCATAGTATTCCTTTGTATAGATATACCACAGTTTCTTTAGCTACTCATCTGTTCTCATGCACTTGGTTGTTTCCAGATTTTGGCTATTTAGAATAGTGTTACAATGAACATAAAGAACACCCTGATATCTTGATAGGCACATTTTAAAATTTGGGTGTTATTGGCTCTGTGATTTGGATTTGTAATTACACTGATCCTTTACACCATCAATGTACCAAAATCCTCATAACTCCTGTCCTCACCCCATTGTTTTTCACTTGTCTTTCCTTCCCCATTCAATTTCTTTCCTTCTCTGCTCTCCTTACTGTTTATACTCAAAGGCCAAAGATGATCTAAGAATTCACTTTTAAAAAAATCACATTTAAATCTAATACATATTTATTAAAGTTCCAATAATAAGAGACCAGAGCAGTGACACAGTGGTAGGGTGTTTGCTTTGCATGGGGCTGACATAGGATGAACTGCGGTTTGATCTCCCAGCGTCCCATATGGACCCCAACCTAGGAGCAATTTCTGGTGCAGAACCAGGAGTTGAGTAATCACTGAGAGACAATGGATGTGGCCCTAAAACCAAAAAAAATCCAATAAAAGAATGAGCAAATAGCTTTCAAAATTAATTTTCAATTATGTTTCTGAAAAATGCACATCTGCACTAGAAAGTTAAATCTGAATCTGATGAAATGTTACCTTTTATTTCACTTTCATTTTCACTTTCTGAAAAAAATGCATACCTTTCTATATTTGACAAGGATGATTTACTATATTTTTTCCAGAAATTTATAACTATTCCAAAGATATATCAGTAACCATCATATGCACCCATAATTAATGCAATAGTTGAGTCAGCATACAGAAAGTGTGGCCTTCGGATGGAAATTCTGGGCAGAATTCCTAGTCTCCTGTTTAATTTCTGATGAGGTGATGAAGTGGAAAGTAGTATGATATAATTTTGGCATATGTTTCTTTCAGGATTTTTGAAAGAGAACCAAAGGCTTAAATTCACCATATGAAACACTCAACTTTTCAGAGAGTTGAATGATGGTCAAAACTAGTGATTTTTAAATTACTAATAAAATGTCTGAGTGTGTTACCCAAAACACAAGTAGAATGATATGATATTTATTAGGCCTATCAAAAGCTGGTACAAAAATGTCAGCCATAGTATAATTTAATTATTTTATATATGCTCAATATTTGCAACATATGCATTCTTTTATATTGTGTGTGTGGGGGGGTTGGGCCACACCTGATGATGCTCAAGGATCACTCCTCGCTATGCTCTTAGAAATCGCTCCTGGCTTGGGGGAAAATATGGGATGCTGGGAGATCAAATCATGGTCCGTCCTACGTCAGTCTCGCTCAAGATAGATGCCTTACCTCTGTGCCACCGATCTGGCCCCTCATGTGCATTCTCTTTGCTTGTTTAGTGGCAACATTTAGTTGTGCTCTGGACTTAATTCTGTCTTTGCTCTTATGTATCACTTCTATGTTATGGATGACATCTGAAATTGAGCCTGGGGGCTGCATATAAAGCAAGTGCCATAAATGCTGTACTATCTCTCTCAGCCCACGTATATTATACAATCTTAACTTCTTTCTTTAAAGAGCAATGTGATATTAGTGCTCTCAAATGTCAGTCATTTAATAGTTTAATCCAAAGCATGATGAGACTAATTTATGAATGGACATATTTTAAATTATTACTTTTTATAATTTCTGCAATAACCAGGTAAATAACCGGGTGTGGCCCAAAAAAACAAAACAAAACAAAAACAAAAAAAAACAACAAAAAAGAAATCAGATAAATGAAACTGGTTTTCAAATAATTATCTCTTCTCAGAAAGTTTCTTCTAGTCAGCTGCAAATAAAAAGTACCCAGTTTTGAAAGTTTTGGGGTTGAATTGATAAATCTATAAAGACATAATTTTTGTTTGTGTTTATATTATACCTGGCCATGCTCAAGGATTATTTATTCTTACCTTTCTCACTCAGGCATTGATCCTGACAATGCTCAGAATACCATTTGGAATGCCAGGGATCAAACCCAGGCCAGCCATGTGCAAAGAAGGGCCCTACACACTGTACTGTCTTCCCAGCCTTTATAAAGACATAAATGTTGCAACAAAACACTAATTTGTTAAGTCATGTCAGTAGTGTTGAAAGATAGACCCTTCAAAAAGCAAAATTAACTGTTACCGAAATACTTTTTTTCCCCAATGGGTGAGGGTGTTTGTGCCACATGATCTGTGCTAAGAGATCACACCTGTGAGTGCTTTGCTTGGGGGGCTGAATGAAGTGCTATAGATTGAACTGGGGTTCACTATGTGCAAGAACCTTACCAAATATTTTTGTTATCAAAAGATTTCATGAAAAGAATAATGTATGAAACTCAGTTCTTTGCTCTTTTCTTTTAAGGTTATTCTTTCTTGGTTGAAAATTTTATCTGGTTGATCTACTATTGGTTAAGACTCTGCTCAAGGGTTACTCTTGGTGGTGTTCTGGAGACTAACTAGGATACCTCACCTTCAAGGAAAGTGCCTTATCACTGTTTTATCTCTCTAGCTTTAGATGTATTTTTACTCAATACTTTGGATATAACATACTATTTACTTTGTACCCATAGGATTTAATTTGATAAATCTGTTTCTTGTGGGAATTCCCTTTGAACTTTATTCTTTCAAGATTCTATTCCTGTCTTTGACTTTTGTAATTTTAATGAGAGTATGTCTTGGTGTGCATTCTTACGATTTATATTTATATGATTCCATCCTCAGATCAGGGACATTCTTATTTATCATTTTTTCAATCGACAATTCTTCCTCATTTTCTCATTCTAGAGAACTTCTATGGTATGAATACTACCACTGTTTATGCAATTCCATTGTTCTCTTATTGTTTCTTTACTTTGATTTTTGTTCTTTATTTCTTTTTGACTGTTTTGTATACCTCTTTAATAGAGCACATTGCTTCATTGCCTGGCTTCTGTCTTTCTGCTATTTAGTCCTTTAGTCTTTTCAAGTTTAACTACTGTGTTCTTTTGCTTACTGGTTTCTAATTGAATCTTTCTCAGATTCAGTCAGAGTTTGTCTTTCCTTGGTGTAGTTTACCTCTATAGATTTCTTCAATTCTGTAAACATTCTTATCATTGTTGCGTTAAAATCTTCAAAGGAAAGTTTTAGAAGCTCTGATTTGCTTGCCATCCTCTCCAGGACTTTGTCTTCAACATCTATCAGTTGAATCCCTTAAATCTTATATGTGACTTATATGCCATCAAGCTTAGGGATGAGACTTTTATTTTGTGCAGGCTTGGGGAACAATTTGGTTATAATACTCCCTGATTCCATAAAGGGACTATGGCTCATAGTTTGTGTTGTTCTGAACCAATTTTCACTTACAAGCTTGAGGAAAGACTTGGTTGCATACACATATCTAATATTTGGGTGACTGATGCACTGTTCCTCAGGCTTGAATAGAAATGGGTACTTTCATTATAAATATCCAATAGCTATAGTGCCAAGGAGACTTAAACAATTACCAGGCTGTTTCCATTCATCAGAAGTCAGAAGATAAGAGGTATTAGACTAAAGAATCATTCTAGAAAAATAGGAACAAGAATTACCATGGCAAAGCTGAAGGACTGTAAGCCATTCAGTATTAGGAGTGGAAGATTGAGAGAAATAAACTGCAACATCACATGTCTTATATGTATGCTATGAATTTTGGATAGTTTCCCATAATGATATAATAATATGTTTAGATATGTTGAAGTTATGGAGATAGCTTATAGCTAGAAAAATATTTAAATATGATCAGCATGCAGATAACGGTGAATAGTGGCAATTAGAAAATCTACTCTAGAAAAATTGTATAAAAGCAGAAAAGCTACAGGAAAAAAGAAGAAACCAAAGATTACTATTATTATTCATTATATTATTTTCTATCAGTTACATGGGAAAATGAGCATTTTCTGTACCACTGCATTAACAACTGACAACAATTCTGAAAATTATTGGCAGGAAGAAATAGTTACAAAAACCATAAAGTTGGCGTAAGAACAACCGAGAATAAACAAGTAAACTTTGTCAAAGTAAACAAAAATGGTGACCAAAAACAAGTTTTCACTGTGTACAGAGCACTACTCTAAATTCTATATTTATATGCATAAGTATTTATAATGATTTCTGTATTTGCTTTTAATCTTTATCACAAATTTGAACAAAGTAAAGTAACTTACTGAGATAGTGAATTAAAATGGGAATTTAAAAATGCTTGTTTGAGGTAATATTGCTTTATAAAATGTATATGCTTCAGTTGTTGAGCTTCTCACTGTTTTAGCTATATTTATATTAGACATCCCTCGCCCAATGACCTTTACTGCTTTACCATGCTCTATTTTATTCTAGTAGCCACCACCCTGTTGTCAGAGTCTAATATTTGTTTTTTCAGTTTTTCTTTATCTTTTGCATGTGAGCGAAATCATACATTATTTATCTTTCTCCAGTTAAATACAGAAGATTTTTACTCCATCTAGAATAGCTCTAGCATATCAGCTGTCAACTATCAACTACCTCTGATTATTTTAACTGGTTGTATGGTTGTCAGAAGTTAGCTACTGAAATCATGATGTTGATTTAAAATCTCAGAAGTTCAGTCTCTTAAGCCTTGTGTGAGCAGCATATAATATACTGCATTTACTTGCTTTGGTTTTATTCTAGTGTGTTCTGACTTACTTTATTCACTTAAATAATATTAACTATATATTAAGAATATATTCAAATCAAAATAGTTCAGAAAAATGTGTACTATGTACCTTAATATATTAACAAACAATAAATTAAAGCATTTTAATTTGCATGCATGAATATATATTTACATGCTCACAGTTATTATTTCAAACTACATTAAGGATATTGCTTTTGAAATATTCACATACATCCACGGTATAGTGTGTATTGCAGACACTAATTCTGCTGTTCACATATATTAATAATTTTCTCTGGTTTTCTTAGGTTTCTACATGTCTTCAAGCAAGATACTAAGAACTCTATTTTATACGTTCTGTTTTCAAGTACATTCCTGTAGCAAAAAGTAGTAAAAGATAAAAGCTAATAAAAAAGCTGTTTCAAGAGGAATATGCATCCTAGTAAAAATAACTTTAATATGAAGCTTATTGAACAGAACAGTTAGAGAAATTTTAATTAGTAAAATTACAAAGTAAGATATAATAGTATATATCTCCAAGTATTTAATAGAGATTTCAACTAGCTATTGTATTCCAGCTAAATTAACTTTCTTTGTTCTTTTATATTAAAATTTTACATATCTACTTTAATGCATGGTGTTCAAAGCTTAATTTGTCACAGCTGTATTTTATTTAAGAGTAAATTGAAGCAAAAATAATATGGAGTAAGAAACATAAAGCTGATTTGCAGTCTGCCTTTTTTAATGTTAGCATCGAGTGCCTAATCAGAATTACCCAAATATATTTAATGTTTACTTTTCCATAAAATTGACAGTAAAATAATCTTGATTAAATATAGCTTATATCATTCTAATGTGGATTAAAACTTTGTATATTATGCATTTATCTATAAAATAATTGCTTATAGTATATACATTTGCCTTATTGCAAAAATAATTGACATAACTAGCAATTGTAATATTGCACATTATCTTATGGCACAAATACTTTAATAATTTTTGAATCTAAAGTTAGAAACATATAATAAATTAGGAGCAGGATCTTATGTGGTAACATAAATGAATCTCAAAAGCATTATTGCTCTAGAAATGTAATAACATGACTGAAATATTTATGTACTTGACTTCTGGTAATATAGATGATTATATAAATCCATTTACTCTTCCTTCTTTATATTTGAAAATACTGAAAAATTTTAACTTTCAACCACAAGATGATTCTGAAAGTTACAAGAAAAGAACAGACTCACTGGGGCATCTCTGAGTTTCACTCATGCAATGTACAGCACCATTCACCAGTGCTCATTTCCCACCACCAATGGTCCCAGTTTCCTTCCCACCTTTCCCCCTGTCCTCTCTTTTGCCTGCCTCTGTAGCAAACATTTTCCTCTCTCTTTCACTTTTTCTCTCTCACTTTTTCCTTTTAGACATTGTATTATTAAATATTATAATTGAAGGCCTATCATGCATATCACTTGATTTCCTTTCATTACCCAGTTATTGTCCTGAGAGATCATTTCCAACTCTTACTGTCATAGTGGTTCTTTTTTGCTCTACTGCACTGTATACTATTTGTGGAAATCTTCCTTCCACAGACTGATCCTCCTGGCCCTTGTCTTTTTTTGTCTCTGGATATTAATACCATACTATTATTTTTATATATCTCACAAATGAGATATATTCTTTGTATATTCCTCTCCATTTGACTCATTTCATTCAGCATAATGATTTTCATATTATTCAACTATAAGAAAATGTCATGCCCTTATTTACTATAACAGCATTGTAGTTAAATACTATTGTGTAGATTAGAATACCATAGTTTCTAGGAAGACAATCCTAGAGAGTTATGTGTGGGGTTATTTTGTTATATTTTTTGGAATTTTAAAGATCTCTACCTTTTATCTGTTTTGAATTAACTTTTATGTATGGCATCAAATAGAAGTTCGTTTCTTTATTAATGCACCCTGGTTTGTAAAGCTGTTCATATTTAAATTTTAGACATACATTTTCCAGCACCAATCCCACAACCACTAGTGTTAACTTCCCTCTTCTAATGTTCCCCAGTTTCCTCCCTTGACAGCCTGCTCCCCACATCCTGCTATCTTGACAGGTACCTCTTTAAGTTGGCTGTTAAAGTTTGGGTTTCATGATTCCAGTAATCTTGGTCAGTGTTTTGGACATTTAGTTCTATCATTTTTTAATACAAATTAATAGAGTGTACCTGCATTCCCATGACCCCTACATTCTGTTTCTCATTCCTTCTCTCCTACCTTTTCACTCTATTTCTTCCCTTATCTTCACTCTGGAGCTAAGGATGATCAAGAAATATTTTTGCTTGTTTTGCATGTAGCTATCTGGGTCTTATCTGTTGAGAAGGTTAGAGATGCTGACTAACCAAATTCATATTCATTAATCCATAATTATCAGGACATTTTAAGCCAACCTAAATATATCCAAATATGTACTTATTGTCCTGGATAATTTGAATACAAGCACATTTATAAGTCTGAATTGTTGCTCTAATTATGGCTGTGTGCTGACCTGGCTAGATAAGTAGTGATTTTGGGTTCTCATTACCTTGGCATCCATTCCAAGTTCTTAAAAATACAATGCAGCTTATTTGTTGTTTACTATGTTGAGTTTTCTTGGTTTGCCCTGTGTACCTGCAAATTTGACCATAGGAAATATTAGTTGTGAAAGTTTTGATTAAAAATCATAAAATGTTAGTGGCATTTATCAAGTTATCATCTCATAATGGATATTTTTAAGAACACAATAAACCTGAAAACAAAAAGAAAGGATACTGGCAATAACACCTTTTTTCTTTACCATATTTTAGTAGCTGTAAATTTCACACCCAATACAAGAGTGCCCATTTCCTTCCACCAATGTTCCATAACTCCTCCAGTTCCTTCCTCATCACCATGATAAACTTATTTCTATAAACCATAGTTCTCAGTTCTAACGCCTTTTGTCATTTGTTGATAACTTAATATATTTCTTTGTATCCCACATATGAGAGATTTTTTAGTTGTAGAGGTATACATATACATTTACATATGTGTTTACATGTACATGTAAATGAAGCTACATTTCTGAAATTCATAAAATTGTCATTCAGTAATAAACTGATACAAGTTTTTTTCAAAAACTGTATTTTTATATATGTCAATTTTTAAAAATCAATAGCCTGATTAATTATATGCTAATACATTTAAATTTAAGTGAAATTGATAAATTTTACAAATATTTAGGAGTGTATCGAGAATTTTTTAATTTAAAGGAAAATATGAATAGATGTATACAATTATATTTTTAAAATAGTAATGTTTTTAATTTAGAGAGTATCAGATATTTCTAAATATTAAGTATCCGTAAGATTCACAGTAAATCTTTCTATCTTATAAGAAGTATATGATGCGATATGGATATGAAAATCAATAAAAGGATCAGCTCACTAAAAATACTTTAGCTATTTTATCATTCAAATTTGAAGAAACTATACAATGCTTCTGGAAGCTCCTATGTATATGAATTTCTTTTTTGATTTGTTGTTTTTAGTATTTTGTCTCTGTCTTGGCTTTTGACATTCTGACTACAAAGTGTCCTGGGATTTTTCTGTTTATGACTTTAGGTGTCTTAGAACTGAGATCCTGAATTCTAAAACACTGGAAAATTCTTATCTACAATTTATTTCACTAAAGGTTCTTCATCAAATTTGCCTTCTTGTTCTTCAAGAACACTAATGATCCTTTTATTTTTCTTCTCTAATGTTCTCAGATGTGCTGCCGACGTCTTTCAAGATATGTGTCCATCTTTTATTGTTTTCCAGAGGTGTTTTACATCTCATCTTGTAGCTCACTAATCTTTTTCTCAACTGTTATTATTTTGATATTCAGATCTTTCATCATCTTTCACTTCTGATTATAGTTTATTATAGTTTTCTCATGTTAGCTTTCATACATTCTTTTGCTCTGTTTACTACCCGGTGTCTCCAAAGGTATTTTCTAAGAAGTTCGAAAAGTAACAATTGAAGAGTTCTGAATAAAAATTTGTATTAAAATAAATATATAAATATTATTTGTGTGGGACCAGAGATATAGTGTAGTGGTTAGAGTGCTTGCCTTGAACATACCTGAACTGCATATCATTCCCTTAGTACCACCAGGATTTACCCCTGATCAGAGAGTCAGAGTAAACCCTGAGCACCTCTATTGTGGCCTCAGACCCTTACATCCCCAAATTTACTTGTGTATACATATATGTGTGTATGTATATACATACGTATTAACATGATCTAATTTTAAAGTGTTTTCTAAACCAATATAATTTGAGAATTTGGTCATAGTTAAACTATTCTACTCTTAATTATATACATGGTAAATAAATGTTTTATTTATTAAGTACATAGACTTTGTGGTGCAGAAATTTGAAAACATCCCATCAGTCTTAATCTATACAATATCAAATTAAGGCTTAGGCTGCAAGTGGACACTAGAACCATCCTAAAGCTTGTTTATTTACAAGTCTTGTGGTTAAATATGGCTTTTGTTCTGGTCTTTAAAAAACACTCTTCGGTACACATAGCTTCTCTGGGTGTGATTAAGAGAGAGCATAAGATTAAAACTAAGTAGAAGCTGTGTCGTTTTATTTGGTCTTAATGACCTATTCTCAGAAGTTAGAAGAATGTCTAAACTTAGAAAACAGTGACATAGACATTATCTATTGGTAGTCGGTGAATTAGTCACAAGATAAATGAGTAAGACAAAAGGAACCTTTCTCAATATAGTTAAGGCCATCTACCACAAGCCAGAAGCAAATATTGTCCTCAATGGAGAAAAACTAAAAGTCTTCCCTCTAAATTCTGGCACAAGACAAGGCTGTCCTCTCTCACCACTCCTATTCAACATAGCACTGGAAGCACTTGCTATAACAATTAGGCAAGAAAAATATATCAAGGGAATCCAGGTAGGAAAGGAAGAAGTCAAACTCTCACTGTTTGCAGATGGCATGATACTCTACTTAGAAAACCCTAAAGTCTGTATGAAAAAGCTTCTGGAAACAATAGACTCATATAGCAAGGTGGCAAGCTACAAAATTAACGCACAAATATCAATGGCCTTTCTATACACCAATAGTAATAAGGAAGAAATTGACATTAACAAAGCAATCCCATTCACAATAGTGCCACACAAACTCAAATATCTTGGAATCAACTTGACTAAAATGTAAAGGACCTACACAAAGAAAACGATAAAACTGTGCTCCAAGAAATTAGAAAGGACACGCGGAAATGGAAGCACATACCCTGCTCATGGATTGGCAGGATTAACATAATCAAAATGGCAATACTCTCCAAAGCATTGTACAGATTTAATGTGATTCCTCTAATGGATCAGACACTTTTGAAATTCATTTGGAACAATAAACACCCTCGAATAACTAAAGCAATCATTGGGAAAAAGAATATGGGAGGAATTACTTTCCCCAACTTTAAACTGTACTACAAAGCAATAGTTATCAAAACAGCATGGTATTGGAATAAAGACAGGCCCTCAGATCAGTGGAATAGGCTTGAACACTCAGAGAATGTTCCCCAGACATACAGTCACCTAATTTTTGATAAAGGAGCAAGAAATCCTAAATGGAGCAACGAAAGCCTCTTCAACAAGTGGTGTTGGCACAACTGGCTAGTCACTTACAAAAAAATTGAACTTAGACCCCCTGCTAACATCATTTAAGAAGGTTAAATCCAAATGAATGAAAGACCTTGATATCAGACCCGAAACCATAAGATACATAGAACAGCACGTAGGTAAAACACTCCAGGACATTGAGACTAAAGGCATCTTCAAAGAGGAGACTGCACTCTCCAAGCAGAGATTAACAGATGGGAATATATTAAACTGAGAAGTTTCTGCACCTCAAAAGAAATAGCGCCCAGGATACAAGAGCCCCCCACTGAGTGGGAGAAACTATTCAACCAATACCCATCAGACAAGGGGCTAATCTCCAAAATATACAAGGCACTGACAGAACTTTACAAGAAAAAACATCTAATCCCATCAAAAAATGGGGAGAAGAAATGGACAGACACTTTGACAAAGAAGAAATACAAATGGCCAAAAGACACATGAAAAAATGCTCCACCTCACTAATCATCATGCAGATGCAAATAAAAACAACTGTGAGGTACCACCTCATACTCCAGAGATTGGCACACATCACAAAGAATGAAAACAAGCAGTGTTGGCAGGGATGTGGAGAGAAAGTAACTCTTATCCACTGCTGGTGGGAATGCTGCCTTGTTCAACCTTTATGGAAAGCAATATGGAGATTCCTCCAAAAACTGAAAATCGAGCTCCCATACAACTCAGCTATCCAATCCTAGGAATATACCCTAGGAACACAAAAATACAATACAAAAATCTTTTCATTATACCTATATTCATTGCAGCACTATTTACCATAGCAAGGCTCTGGAAACAGCCAAGATACCCTTCAACAGACGAATGGCTAAAGAAACTGTGGTACATATACACAATGTAATATTATGCAGCTGTTAAGAGAGATGAAGTCATGAAATTTTCCTATACATGGATGTACATGAAATCTATTATGCTGAGTGAAATAAGTCAGAGATAGAAAGATGAAGAATGGTCTCACTCATCTATGGGTTTTAAGAAAAATAAAAGACATTCTTGCAATAATATCTTTCAGACTAAAAAAAAGAGCTGGAATATGCAGATCATCTCATGAAGCTCACCACAAACAGTGATGAGTTTAGTTAGAGAAATAACTACGTTTTGAACTATCCTAATAAGGAGAATGTACGAGGTAAATAGAAAGCCTGTCTAGAGTACAGGCGTGGGTTGGGTGGGGAGGAGGGAGATTTGGGATATTGGTGATGGAAATGTTGCACTGGTAATGGGTGGTGTTCTTTACATGACTGAAACCCAAATACAAACATGTTTGTATTAAAGTTGTTTAAATAACAAATAAAAAATTAAAAAGATAAAATATTCTTATCATCATTATGAGTCACAAGAACATTGTCATACATTTTCAAAATAAATACTTTTTTTAAATTTTCAGAATAAATACATTGGAAAATAGTTTGGCAGATTTTTATAGATAGAAATGCTCAAATATCTTGGAGTCATCTTGACCAAAGATGTAAATGACCTATACAAAGAAAACTATAAAACCCTGTTTCAAGAAATAAGAAATAAGAGAAGACACACAGAAGTGTAAATAAGAGAAGACACACAGAAGTGTAAACACATAACCTGGTCATGAATTGGCTGGATTAACTTCATTGAAATGGCAATACTCCCCAAAGCATTGTAGAGATTCAATGCAATTCCTCTAAAAATAACCATGACATTATTTAAAGAAGTGGAACAGACACTTCTGAAATTCATTTGGAACAATAAACTCCCTCGAATATCTAAAGCAGTCATTGGTAAAAAGAATATGGGAGGCATGACTTTCTCCAATTTTAAACTGTATTACACAGCAATAGTTATCATAACAGCATGGTATTGGAATAAAGACAAACCCTCAGATCAGTGGAATAGACTTGAGTACTAAGAAAATGTTCCCCAGACATAGTCACCTAATTTTTTATAAAGGAGCAAGAAATCCTAAATGGAGCAAGGAAATCCTATTCAACAAGTGGTGTTGGCACAACTGGTTAGCCACTTGCAAAAGGAAGCAAACTCAGACCCCCAGCTAACATCATGTATGAAGATAGTATCCAAATGAATTAAAGCCTTGATATCAGACCTGAAACCATAGGTATATAGAACATGTAGCTAAGACACTCCATGACATTTAAACTAAAGGTATCTTCAAGGAGGAAACTGCATTCTCCATACAAGTGGAAACAGGAATTAATACATGGGAATATATTACGCTGCGAAGCTTTTGCTCCTCAAAGGAAATAGTGTCCAGTATACAAGAGCTACCCACTGTGTGAGAGAAACTATTCACCCAATATCCATCAGATAAGGGGCTAATATCCAAAATAAGCAAGGCACTGATGAAATTTTTCAGGAAAAAATAATCTAATTCCATCAAAAAATGGAGAGAAAAATGAATAGACACTTTGTCAAAGAAGAAATGTAAATGGCCAAAACGCACCTAAAAATGTTCCACATCACTAATCATCGGGGAGATTTAAATCCAAACAACTATGAGCAACTATATCACACCACAGAGATTGGCGCACATCACAAAGAATGAGAACAAGCAGTGCTGGCGAGAATGTGGAGAGAAAGGATTTCTCATTCACTGCTGGTGGGAATGTGTCTAGTCCAACCTTTATGGAAACCAATATGGAGATTCCTCCAAAAACTGGAAATTGAGCTTCCCTATGATCCAGCTATACCACTGCTAGGGATACACCTTAGGAACACAAAAATATAATACAAAATTCCCTTCCTCACACATATATTCATTGCAGCACTATTTACAATAGCCATACTCCAGAAACAACCAAGTTGTCCTTCAATAGATAAATGGCTAAAGAAACTGTGGTACATATACACAATGGAGTATTATGCAGTTGTCAGAAGAGACGAAGTCATGAAATTTCCTATACATGGATGTAAATGGAATATAGTGTGCTGATTGAAATAATTCAGAGGGAGAGAGATAAATACAAAATAGTCTCATTTATCTATGAATTTTAAGAAAAATAATAAACATTTTTGAAATAATTCTCAGAGACAAAAGAGAGGAGGGCTGGAAGTTCCAGCTCACAACATGAAGCTCACCATAGACTGATTAGTGTAGTTAGAGAAATAACTACATTGAGAACTATCATAACAATGTGAATGTATGAGTGAAGTAGAAAGCCTGTCTAGAGTGCAGGCGGGGTGAGGTGGGGAGGGTGATTTGGGACATTAGTGATGGGAATATCACACTGGTGGATATTTTATTCAAGGTGTTTAAATAAACATATTAAAAAAGAAACCAGATTGTAAAATAACATTATGATTTATATTATATGAAATTCTAGAAAACATAAAAACAATCTGTTTAATGGGCTAAATTGATAGCACAATTGGTAGGGCATTTACCTTGCATGCAGTCAACATATGTTCAACCCTGGAATCCCACAACGTCCTCTGAGCTGGGTACTCATAACTTCTGAAAACAGAGACAGGAGTAACTCCTTATTGCCACCAGGTGTGGCCCCAAAACAGTCAAACAAAATAAATCTATTTGAGACAGAATGATGGCAATATTTTCTCTTAACATCTTCAGAAACCCCGCCAGACTATTTTGGTATAGCCAATTAAGAATTATTCTCAGAAATTTGAATTAAGGAAGTGGTGTGGCATTTGTAGAGTAGTTGAGAATTTAGATAAGCCTAGAATATCATAGATTATATCTTAGTCCTGAAAAATTATTCCAGAGAAATATCATGTTCTGACAGTTATTGTAGCATGCATTGCTTGTTTCTGCATTGCTAAGAATCTTTTTGTGATCAAGTTATCTGCTGCATTTGGATCCTAAATTTTTGTATTGATTGTGTGAGCCACAGTTCTTCTTCCAATAAATTTACATTTGGCTGAACTTACTTGAAGTCAACTTCTATTGCCTTGGGGAGAAAAAAAGTAATGGAATAAAACAGACTTCTAAATGCTGAGTAATGCATTTTTCCTTGTAGAATGAAAATTCTTTACTAGAAATGTTACTGTATACAATACACCTAATGGCATTGTTTGTGTCATTGACTTACATTATAATTTCATCCTAGAGATCTTCTTAATTTTGCAGATAGTGGTGGTGATGAATTCATAGTTCCATCCTTGAATTTCTTCTATTAAATCTTCTCAGTTGGAACTGCTTGATTTTAAAATGAATGTAGGCACAATCAGTTTTGCCTTCTGAAAAAAATCTCTTCTACTGGCAGATTTCTTACCATCTCAGGTGGTAATTCTATTGATCAACTTCAATTCATCTTTGATGCTGATTACTTTATTTCTAATATCTAATTCTTGGCAATATGTTTTGTAAAGGCTTTTCTTCATACCCAAGTTAATTCCCAAGGTCTTTTTCTCTGAGAAGTCATCTTAGTACTCAGTCCCTTTAGCTATATTGACACAACTCTCAGACCAAGCTTCCATCATGTCAAGCATTGCCTATTAGTAATTCTATTGATTACTTGTCAACAAAGTTCCTTAGCACCATTTTCCTGCCAGAAGATCCTCTGACTGCCCTACAGTGGCCATTGCTGATTGCCTGAGAGACTTTTTGCTTCCTATCTTTTTATACTGCCCACTAGTAAATTCTTCTAACACTCGAAAATCAGTCCAGGTTCATAATTATCACTGCTACAAACTTCCTAGTCACAAGAGTGAAGATCCAGGTAGAATCCAAAACCTTTGTGATTATTCCTTTAAGTCATATTAAAATCCTAAATAGTTATGCAAAATAATTATATCTGTTGAATAAGAGGGTGTGAAAGGTATTTGAAATTTTATAATATCAAGTTTTAGATGAGTGAATTGTTTCAGTGATTACAAACCTTAGCAACGTTGCATATGGCTGAACATAAAATCAAGGGCTGATTTCACTACATCTTCTGAAGCTTCTGCATCTAGCTTACAGCAAGCATTCCATAAGTATTTGTTGGTGATGCTGATAGATTGCACATTTTGTATATAACCAGGGTATACTGTCAAGGTAACAACATATTACTTGTGTTTCTAAAACCAATTCAAACAGTAATGTTGACAAAATATTTCATTCTTAGTTGTTTCTTAAATACTAGTAATTCAAAGTCATCCCCTCATCCATTTATCAAGACTATAACTGAAATTCAGTTGCAGTGTATTCAGTTACGATGTATTTTCCCAATTTGAGCATTTAAGCTGAAACATCATTTGTCTCCAGTTATGTGTGTTCTTCTTTGATATATTTGGGTTTTAAATTTACTTTGTAAGGCATGCAGAATATATTCAAAGTATTGGCTTATTTATGAAGAACGAGATTTTTTTTGCCTTTCTAAATAAAATAATAATTTAAGGGGAACATTTATTTTATTTTGTAATGTTTAAGGTTTTGGAGTAGTTTGAATCAGTTTGGGACTCAAAATAGACTTATCCAATCTTTGTTCTCCTGAAAAAAGTTTTAATCCTCGGACATAGGTCTGAGTTGCTAAATCATACTAAAGCTATCTATACAATGCTGCCAATAAAGTGATTATGGAAACATAGAACATGAATCAGCTTGTTCTGCCTCATAAATTGAGAAAAATGTTGATAGTACCAGGGGCAAGCAGTTTCATGAACAATGAGTGGAAATTAAAAAATTTTAAAAAAAGATCAACCCGATATACCCAACCCAAAGTCAACGACAATAGAATCTAGAGACCAAAACTACAGCAAGCTATACACAAAAGGGACTTGTTACACTAGCAGTCCAGGGGACTAAGGGTGGAGACAGAGAAAGCATGCTGGGAACAGGGCCAGAGAAGGTCAACACTGATGAAAGGAATTGCCCTATTCTCTGTCACTATGTACCTTAAATATAACTGTGAAAGACTTGTAATTCACATTGGTTGCAGCAAAAATTATTTTAAAAAAGAATAGCTGAGGCCAGTGAGGTGGCACTAGAGGTAAGGTGTCTGCCTTGCAAGCGCTATCCAAGGAACAACTGAGACCGTGGTTCAATCCCCCAGCATCCCATATGGTACCCCAAGCCAGGGGCAATTTCTGAGCGCTTAGCCAGGAGTAACCCCTGAGCATCAAATGGGTGTGGCCCCAAAAAACAAAAACAAAAACAAAACAAACAAACAAAAAAGAATAGCTGTTATCACCATAGTTTTTGTAAGAACAAAATGTTTTATTCAGCTTTAACAAAGTGTTATATACATATTAACTAAGAACTAAAAGTATATATGAGACAAAATATGCTCTCCTCTAGGACCTTTGCTGTTCCTGACGTGAAATCATTTAGGTCCTAAGCAGTGTAACAGTTTCTCCAAGAGACCTGGAAGAATTCCACTTTATTTTTTGTTAAAATAGCCAGTTTTTTTTTTACATAAAGCCTCATAGTGCACTCTACATTTGTTGATAGCTATTTTAATTATATCTGCCCCTAATGTATTTTTCCTTTTATAAATAGCATTATGCCAATTGTTCCCATTCCCCTTTAGGGAGGCAACTTTTCCTTCTATTTACGTTAAAATCCTCCCTACTTCCTTTTGGTGCTGTTGTTGTGAGAATGATCAGAGGTCACACACATGCCTGGCTATGGTGCTTGCATATTTTTATATTTTGCTGTCCACCAGGGCTAACATCTCAGGTAGCAGTTTGCAAAGTAGGCTACAGTGCAGTGGCTGGTGTACGCTTCGTTGTGAGTACTCTACTTGCTTGGGATTCAAACTTACCAGTGACTTCTAGATCTTAGACTATGACTTCACCAGCATCATTTACAATTATTTTTGCACATCCCTTTTAGTTTCTTAACTTCACATTTTATCAACTTAACCAACTGAATCAGACATTGCTATAACTCTGTTGATAGAGTTTTCTTAATTACTGAAATGTTTTTCAAAAATTTTATGCTGCTATGGTAAAAAGTAATCCTGTGAAACTTTGTAAAACTAACATGTATATGTGTATATATGTGTGTAAGCAAAAATGGGGTATATAATTTCTCTGCTTTACGATACTATTTTTCTTCATGTCTATGTATGTCTGTATCGCTCTGTCTGCCTCTCTTCTTCCCTTAATATATCCTAAATTAAACTACTTACTGTAAAAATACTGTGATGGCTTAAAAGTTAGTATGGAGGTAAAACATACTGTAAAAAATACTGTGGTGGCTGAAAAGTTAGTATGGAGGTAAAGCATGCAGCTTATTAAAATTCAATCCCTTGCACCACATATGGTCCCCTGAGCACTGTCAAGAGTGATCTCTGAACACAGAGCCTGAATAAAACTATAAACAGTACGAAGTATGACTAAAACTTAAATCAATTAATTAATTTAAAATACTTTTAAGAATTTAAGAATAAAACTGAAGACATGTCATTTTGACTTTGGAAGTTATAACTGATCAGTACCATTACAAAAACTAATTCATATACTATTGAACACATTAACATTTATTCCTTAATATTAATCAGTCCATTGACATACTTTCCTTATTATCTCAAAGGTTATTTTGAATAATTTTAAATTAGTATTTAAATATATTTTATATTTTGCTAGGTTCCTATAGTCACTTATTTTATAGTAGTGTTCTGTCTTTTATTAATTCCATTGATTAACCTGGTAAACCAGGTCATTTGTCTTGTAAAAAGACATATATTCTAACATAGACTTTTATTTTCTCATAGTGAACATTTTCTTTATATTTTATTCACACCCCTAATATTTTTACATACTTCAAGTAGACATAGATTTTTTTATAGTCAAGAATGGTATCTTGACAAGATTTTGTTGCTGTGTATTTTTTGTTGTATCATATTAAATAAATTATTCATCTGTTTTTTATATTTAGACTTATTACTGGGCTCATTTGGTGTCAGTGATATCTACCTATTATAAATTTCTTTATTATGCACGTACCTACAAGACTGTATATTCATTGAATTTTATTTGTTACTTTCAGAATTTTATTAGATTTAAAATTACAATTTTACAATATCATTATTTTTCTATTTATTACCTTAAATTCTCTTATGAAGAACTTCCCTCAAGTATTTGAATTAGTTTTACAAATTTCTATGGGAAATGGAGAAGACACTTCTTGAATTGAACAGTTTACAGAGGAATTAAGTTGTAACCTAAAAACATACAGTGGCCAATAAGAAATTTCTGGGCTGTATTACAAATTCATTGATTTTTTTATATTATTCTTGATGGGTTTACAATCAAAACAAGTTTTTTTAGATCATTACAGGTATCTTTTTGCTTTCTTATTTAATATGTAGAATCCCTAAAAATTTTTTCTTAGAGGGTTTAGATGCTCCCCTTTTTTAAGTTTAAACTGAATCATTAAACATAAATCCTGGGTTTACATATTTAAGTAGTCAAACATGTATTTAATCACTAGAATTTCTGAAAACAGAATGGAGCATTACTTTTTTTATTTATCATTCTAATCTCTTTATTTTTTCTTATAAAAGTTAACCTACATCATTATTGAACATCATAGTTTTTCTTATATTTTACCTGACATAACATGGTCATCCAGTATATGTATAGAGTTAAAAAGGTTTTGGTAGTTGAGTTTTAGTCATACAATGTTCCAACACTCCTCCCTTCACCAGTGTTCATTTCCCACCACTATTCTCCCCAGTTACCCTCATGTCCCCGCTAACCTTTACCCTAGTCTAACTCTATGGAAGACACTCTCTGTTTTTTGCTCTCTTCTTTTTCCCTTTTAGCCACTGAGATTTGCAATACTGTTACTGAAGGTGTATCATGCATATTACTTCAGTTCCTTATACTGAAGTATCACTTATAGAGAGATGCTTAGTTTTTGCATACTGAGAAAAATGTCTTTGAAATATTAAGGAAACTTGGTCCCATAATAATTGATGAAAAGTAGCTCTTTTAACAATAGCATCACCACCACAGTCTGAGATTAAAAATTAAAGTAGTACTCCAGACCATAAAAATCAATGCAAGGAGTGCTCTATCTGCTTTGTTATATAGGATATGTTATAAAATTGAGTGTAAAATAGAAACATCTATAAAGAGATAATAAAGAGGATTACATCAAAATAATTTTAAACTCCCCTTTAGACTTCTAAATTTCAATGTGATGTACCAAAAGACAGTTTACTCATGCTTTTGTACTTCTTAAGCAAATTGTGATGGGTGATTTGAAAATTTGTAGATAAGATAAATTGGTTTTGATTGGTACAGACAAATAATTTAATCCTTGATATGTTGAGATTATAAAATTTGTTTCCAATATATCTTTATTCAAAATATAAATTGAAGACTTTTTCCAAAATTAATACTGAAATCTAGACTAGTTAAATTGTGATATAAATCGACTTTCCTTAACAGACTGAATGCTCTAATGCCATGAATCTCAGGATGATTTATTGGTATATGGACTCTGTAGCTCAAAGTGAATGTTCCTAAATGCTTGTTGAAATTATTTCTCATAGTAATTACAAGATTGGTCTGATTTGAAAAGGAGCTTTGTTTATTTAAGTTTTCTTATGCTTTTCTATCTTTCATCTAAGTTTAGAAGGGAAGTTTTTTCATTTTGGAGGATAACATAGAATAATTATTCTTTCTATCCTAAACCAGTAATTGGTAATAATGACCAAGCTGTTTTGGAGACTTAGGTATAGGAAATTGCACTCAAAATCAGTTTTCTTTCTACCCACCAAAATGTCTATGCTCCAATTTGAAAGCATATAGTAATTTTCTGCAACCTTGAATATTGAATTGAATTAGATGAGCCATTATTGTTATTTTCCCCTAAAACTTCAGTGTAGGATTTATGGATATTCCCAAATCCAATATAATATACCAGTAAGTTGTATAAATGTTGAAAATATTAAATAATAAGGGAAATAATATAATGATGAGACATTATATATTATTTTATTGTATTATTTATTATATTATATGCATATATTATATGATATACAAAATATTATGTATTATTATAATATATTATAAGATTTTGTGTCATTGTTTTTATCAATATAGGTTTTTATATTTTTGAAATAACTAACTAGAATTTTAAATCTAATTAATATTATCAGATGGTATTTACTAAAAACAGAGACTGTGTCAAGGAAGAGATATTTTGTCATGAGGCCAAGAAAATGGCCCACAGACTGCAATGTATTCTTTGCATGTGGGAATCTGGTTCAATTTTCATAACTGCCCAGTTCTCTGAGCACTACGGAGAACAACCCCAAGACTGCCCAGTGTGGCTCAAAAGCAAAAAAACAATGACTCTGTATAGATGATCAAATTAGAAACAATTCTCCTTTCATCTGTTTTTTTATACTTACCAACCTTATCTCAATAATCAATCTTTTTCATACAAGATATAACAATAATGTCTTTATCCATTGGGGGGAAAACTCAAACTATCTCAAAGACAGTATGCTTTTAATCTTCTCTACACTGTTTTTTATTTTCTCTCTAAAGGATTGTCTCAGTCTCCTGTTTAGCTTGCCAACTCCTTGGGGAGAAATCTTTATTTCCTACATTCTAGGTTTTTGGCTGAGATAACCTCTGTAATAAATGAGAAATAAACAGGAGTAAAGTAATTTTATTTTGTACATATGAGTCCTACAATAAATGATGGCCCTAGTGAGTAAGATAAAACAGAGGTTTCTGCGACATTTTGAGCTAGAGAGAAGAAATAGGGATCTAAGAGTTTAAAGAGGAGAAAGACAATTCACAAGAAAATATATAAAGCAACTGTTTTGGAAACAAATGTTTGCCATGTGATTCAGAGACAAAGGAATAGAGGGAACATTTAACAAGTAGGTATTTTTCTAATCGCCCCCCCCAACAACCACAACTAGCTTATATTTTATCTTTGATAATAGCTCTATTCCTGCTACAGTCACCACATTTAAATTTTGACATTTTAGAAAGTAAATAAATATGTCTTGATTCTACTGTTTCTTAAAATTCTTGTCTATTATAATTATTATACCAAAAAGTTGTAATTGGGGGTGGAAATTTTTGCTTCCCAACACATTCTATTAAATTATTACTATGTTGTTAATTTATTCTCCTTAACAGCTAAAAGATACACACTGTGGTTGTCTTTTACTATCTATTTGCATAACTAAATCAGAAAGTATACCTGCCTGTCCAGAAGAATGTTAAATTTTCCTTACTCTGCACTCTTCTCAGATTAATCAAATAAAGTAATATATAACTATAGATATAGAACACCAACTTTAGTTATAAATACATAGGGTTCCTATATTCCAAAGCCACGGGGGAGGGGTAAAATGGATCTATGTATCTTGAGCTAAGATTGGAATAACAGATTAGGCTTCAAGAATAGGTAGAGTCAGGGGATGCATGGGCTCCAACCTGCGTCTCTGACACGTACTGGGGCTTGAACTGGAGGGTGGCTGCGGAGCAAGCCTGGGGAATCAGATGGGCGGTGACCTACTTCTTTCTCAGGTACCGAGGGTAGAGCTCAGGGGAGGCTGCCAGTCACCATTCCGGGGAACTGGACGTGGTGACCTGATCCTCTCACAGCTACCTGGGTTAGATCAGAGGAGAGGCTATCAGAGGTCGCCAGTATAGAAGTTTGAGAACTTCACCCTCTAACTGGTATCAGAAATGTGGAGATCTGAGGGCACAGCCACATCTCAGCAACTGCCCTCAGTATTCCCATCTAGGGCCACACTCCAGAGGAGGGACCCAGCCACTTGCCACAGGTGACATAGGAGGGCTGAGAACAAGGGCATAACAATCTGAACTAGCAACAGCAAAGATATATGGGGAACCCAAGAAGAAACTATCAGTCAGAGATATGGAGAGAAATCCTAGCAAGTTTCCAAGTCCACCAAAATGCATAAACCCAATAGATCAGGACATAAAAGTGGCATTGAAAGTCATGGCATTAGAAATCAAAGAAGCATTTGCCAGTGAGTAAAAGAAATCTATAGATAAGCAAGTCAACCAACTCAAAGATGAACTTTTCCAGCAGATGAGAAAACCCATACAAATGGAATTAAAGGAAATTACAAATGTCTTAGCAACCCATAGTAGCAGAATGACACAGTTGGAGAATCACATAGAAAAACTTGAAGAAAAACTACAAATCAAAAATGACAAAGAAGCCAATAAGGAAATAAGAGGTAAGACATTGGAAGAAAATGTCATGTATTTAATAAACAAAGATAAAATAAAAAATCTACAGATTGTCGGAATACCAGAAGGGGAGGAAACAGGGAAAGGAAAAGAACAAGTGGTGAGGGAAATCATAGCAGAAAAAATTTCCCACCCTCTGGAAAGTGGTTCTGGTTCAAATCCAAGAGGCAAAAAGAGACCCTAATAAAATATATCATAATAAACCAATACCAAGACATATAGTAATCCAAATGGCAAACAAAAACAAAAACAAAATAACAAAGAGAAAGATGAATTCCTTAAAGCAATAACGGAGGAGAAAACCTCAAGTACAAAGGAAAGAACATAAAAATTAAACCAGATCTTCCATTTAAAACAATTCAAGCAAGAAGACAGCGGAATGACATATTCAAACTACTGAAAGAAAGAAACCTAAAACCTAGAGTCCACTACCTAGAAAAACTCTCATTCATATGGGAGGGAAGACTAAAAACAATCTCAGACAAGAAAGATCTCACACTATTTGTGCTAACCAAGGCATCTCTAAATGAACTACTTAAAGATGTACTACATAATCCAAATCCTCGATTGTAACAAAAAACACTCTATTCACTACAATAACACAACACCCTGTTCTGTCAATAATCTCCTTAAATATCAATAGACTAAATTCTCCCATTAAAAACAAAGAATAAAGGGTTGGATCAGAAAACAAAAACCAGATTTCTGCTGCCTGCAAGAAACATACTTAACAGAACAGTATAGACACAGGCTTACAATAAAAGGATGGAAATCAATTATTCAAGCCAATGGTAAACAACAAAAAGCTGGAACAGCCATTCTCATATCAAATCAAATTGCATTCAACCTCAAGAAAGTGCTCAGAAACCAAGAGGGTCACAACTTACTGATCAAGGGAACATTAGACCAAGAAGTACTAAATCTGATCAATATCTATGCACCAACTGTAGAGCCAGTAAAATATGTAGGGCATTTGCTCTGATACCTAGAGAAATATATGGAAGGAAATGTGATAGTAATAGTGGAGTTTAATACTCACTATCACCACTAGACAGATCCACTAGGTGGAAAACTAGCAAAGATATAAGAGCCCTAAATGAGAAACTAGAGAAAATGGGCACAGTAGATTTATACAGGGCTCTCCACCCCAAGAAAGCAGAATACACAGTCTTATTAAGTGCACATGGAAGCTTCTCTAGAATAGACCATGCCTTAGGATATATATCTAACTTACACAAAGTCACAAACATAAGGATTATCAGAAGCACCCTATCAGATCATTATTCAACAGAGATCATGATTGACTATAAAAAGGAAATGTGGAGAAAAACCAACACCTGTAGATTAAGAAACATGCTACTCAATAAAGCTGGATCAAAAAGTAACTCAAGGAAGAAATAAAAAGATTCCTTGAAACAAACAATAATGAAGAGACAAACTGTCAAAATCTGTGGGATCCCGGAGATATAGCACAGTGGCATTTGCCTTTTAAGCAGCCAATCCAGGACCAAAGGTGGTTGGTTCGAATCCCGGTGTCCCATATGTTCTCCCGTGCCTGCCAGGAGCTATTTCTGAGCAGACAGCCAGGAGTAACCCCTGAGCAATGCCAGGTGTGGCCTAAAAACCAAAAAAATCTGTGGGACACAGCAAAAGCAGTAATTGGGGAAAACTCAGCAATACAGGCCTATGTCAGAAAAGAGGAAAATGACAAAATCAGCGGTTTAAAGCGACACCTTAAGGAGCTATAAAAACAGCAACAAAAAAGCCAAACACAATCAGAAGACAAGAAATAATAAAAACCAGAGCAAAAATAAACAACATAGAAACTAGGAAAACAATAATAAAATCAATAAGACCAGGAGTTGATTTTTTGAAAGAATAAACTAGAAAGATAAACCACTGGCAAGACTCACAAAAATGAGGGAAATCACCTAAATATACAGGATCACAAATGAAAGGGGAGAGATTACAACAGAACCCCAAGAAATCCAACACATCATAAGAACTTATTATGGACAGCTATACTCAGTTAGGTAAGAACCCAGAATTATCTGACAGATATCTGGAAAAATATCATTTTCTGAGACTGGAAAAGGAAGATGTAGAAAACCTAAGCAGGTCTATCACATCTGAGGAAATTGAATCAGTAATCAAGAAACTCCCCAAGAACAAAAGTCCAGTTTCAGATGGTTTTACAGGTGAATTCTAGCAAACATTCCAAGAACAATTACAACTACTGATCCTCAGGCTCTTTCAAAACATTTAAAAGACAGGAATCCTTCTTAACTTCTTTTACGAGGTGATTATCACACTCATTCTCAAAGATAGCAAAGACCTCACCAAGAAAGAGAACTACAGAGCAATCTCACTAATGAACATAGATACAAAAATCCTCAACAAAATCTTAGCAAAACAAATTCAACAGTACATTAGAAAGATTATACACTATGACCAAGTGCGTTTCATCCCAGGGATGCAAGGATAGTTCAACATACGCAAATCAATCAACATCATACATCACATCAACAAGAAGTAAGACAAAAAAAAAAAAACAACGCATGAGGCATTTAACAAAATCCAACACCAATTCATGCTGAAAACACTCAGCAAAAAAGGGTTGGAAGGAAACTTTCTCAAGATAGTTTCAGCTATTTATGAAAAGCCCACTGCCAACATTATCCTTAATGGCTAAAAACTGAAAGCCTTTCCACTAAGGTCATGAAATAGTAAAGGCTGTCCACTTTCTTCACTCTTATTCAACATAGTTTTAGAAGCACTAGCAATAGCAATAAGACAAGAGAAGGGAATCCAAGGAATTCAGATAGGGAAAGAAGTAGTCAAACTATCCCTATTTGCAGATGATATGATGATATACACAGAAAACTCTAAAGCGTCCACAGGATAACTCCTAGAAACAGTAAGCCAATACTGCAAAGTGGCTGGCTACAAAATCAATACACAAAACATAATAGCATTCCTCTGTTAATATAATGAAGCAGAGTAGAAAGACACTAAGGAGTCAATCCCATTTAAAATAGTATCTAAAAGTATCAAGTACCTGGGAATCAACCCTACAAGAGAAGTGAAAAACCTATACCATGAAAACTTCAAGTTTCTTCAGAAAGGAACTCAAGAGGACCTAAGGGAATGAAAGAACATCCCCTGATCATGGGTAGGAAGAATCAATATAATCAAAATATCTATATTACCTAAATTACTTTATAGATTCAATGCAATCCCTATCCAAATTCAGACACCATTTTTAAGGAATTAGAACAATCAATTATAAAGTTCATCTGGAACCACAAATATCTAGGTTTTCCAAATCCATACTAAAAAATGAAACTGGGTGGCAATTCTCTACCCAACCTGAAGTTTTATTATAAAGTTGTAGTCATCAAAACAGCATGGTACTGAAAGAAAGACAGATTATCAGATCCCAGGGTCAGAACAGAATATACATAGATGTACCCCAAATATACGGTCAACTAATATTTGACAAAGGGTCCAAGAACCTGAAATGTAGCAAAGACATTCTATTCAACAAATGATGTTGGAATAACTGAATAACCACTTGTAAGAAACTAAAGATTGATTTATATGTCACACCGTACACAAAAATCAACTGAAAATAGATTAAAGACCTTGAAATCAGACCCAAATCTATAAAGTTCATTGAGGAAAAATAGGAAGAGCGCTCCAAGTCATCATATACCTCAAAAAGTCTTTGATGATGTAATGCCAATGGCAATAGTAACAGCATCAAACCTAAATAAATGGGATTACATCAAACTGAAGAGTTTGTTTATGGCAAGAGAAACACTGGCTAAAAGCAAAAGACAGCTAAAAGAATGGGGGAAATATTCACACTCACACATCAGAAAAAATGGCTGATAGCTAGTATATACAAAACATTCAGAAAGGTGAGCTCTACAAAACATATTAAAGCCATAGAAAAATGGGGTTGGAAATGAATAGACACTTTTGTAAGGGAGACCAACAGATGGCCACAAGACACATGAAAACATGTTCACCATTTCTCATCATTAGGGAAATTCAAATCAAAACAATAAGGTACCACCTTACACCAGTGAGGATAGCACACATCAAAAATAATGGTACCAATCTCTGTTGGCACAGATGTGGTAAGAAAGGAACTCACATCCACTGCTGGTGGGAACATTGCCTGGTCCAACATCTTTGAAAATAGTATGGAGAAAGCTTAGAAAACTCAGAACAAAGCTGCCATATTTCCCAGAAATCGCACTCCTGGGTATCTATCCCCAAGGCGGAAGAATATTCATCCCAAAATACATATGCACTCCACTATTTATAGCAACACACAGCACAATAGCCAAGATTTAGAACCCACCTCTATGTCCAACACCAGATGATTGGATCATGAAGATGTGGTGTTTTTACACAATGTAAAATTGCATAGCAGTTAGAAATGACACAATCATGGATTTTGCAGCAACATGGATGGATCTATAAAATATTATGCTAAACGAAGTAAGCCAGAAGAAGGATAAATACTGAAAGAAACCACTTTTCTGAAGTACTTAGAATATACACCATATATACATATAATACTCCAAGAACAAATACAACTTTGTAATAGAATAGAAACTCCAAGAACTCTCAGCATTTACTGGGGAGAAGTGTTCAAAACAAGTAGAAGCCTCAGAGCCTCGACTATTCATTAAAGCACAAAGAAACCAGCAACAACAAAAACAACCGTTTAGAATAGATTGAAAGTTATGTAATCAACCTTTTACTACAAAGGCCTATAATAATGTTTTAGAGAGATTATAGTAAAGATACAGGTGAAGAACATGACTGAAAGCCAGAGACTCCAATGATAGTGTATCCCAACAATATAAACATATTGTCTATATAGTGCTTTAATCTTACTATATTTAAAATAATCTCTCAGCTTCTCTGTCCACAGGGGTTCTTGGATACAAAGAGAGGACACCCCAATTTTACATCTTGGTGCTCAGTCATACTGGATACCATATTTAGTTTGCACTATGAAAATATCTTTATAAAACACTCCAATATACCCTTTTTCAGGTTTATGTCCTCTATTAGGAACTGACGCACCACTGAAACAGTTAACTGAGAACCACAGACTTGTATTACAGAACCTACTCATCAAACGCATTTGGGCAAATTAACATTTCCTTTCTCTCTCTCTTCTCCCTGCTTCTTTCTTTATCCCCTTTCTTCTTCTCCTCTTCTTCCTTCTCCTCCTCAATTCTTTCTATGTCAATTAAAATCCATACTTACAGCTTTTGGAAAGGAACTTCAATACATAGGATGCAGTGGACAATACTCCATAGGTAGCCACCTACATTCATAGGCCTCATTAACAAATTGTTTAGTACTTTGCCTCCTGGGACCAACAACAACAACAACAACAAAAAGCTCTAGCCTAGCTTTTGGTCTATGATCTGTTCGACAAACAAGATCTACAATTCCAGAGGTCTGACTATGACAATAGCAACTGAACAGGTCTCCCAGAAATATAACGAAAGACTGTATCCCAGGCTCCATCCTAGGAGCAGCATAATGACCAAGACCACCAACTACAGAAGATGGATTGAAACGGCACTGAAGAAGCAGAACTGCTAGAGCCACAAAGAAAGACTTCGTCATAAGCTCCATTCCTTGAGCTGTACAGACACCAAGATCTCTAGATACAGAGGTCTGATCTTACCATACATGATGAAGCAGAAGTCTTCCATACACCACAAAAGCACAGAGAGAAGAGTCAATGATCATGCAAGGAGTCTATAGTTAATCCCATGACAGTATACTTCAGGGGTGGAGAAACCCTGAAACTCCTAGGCCAAGAGAATTCCCTCTATAATATCCCCAATAGTTACTGTGCCTGTTCAGGGGGAAAAAGAAGAAAAAAAAGCACAAAATAATTATATTATGCATACATATATTTATTTATTGATTTATTTTTTGACTTCTTTATTTTGGTGTAGATATTGAAGTTGATGTCTCCAATTTTATTTTATTTTTATCTTTCTCTTTCTTTTGCAGTTGGCATGGTTTGAATTCAGGACCAAGACTATTGTGGGTTGCTTATCTTTATTGCTGTAGTGCTCACTAGATATTTAACTTGATATTTCTTTCTGTATTGTGGTTGTGCTTCAATTACCTTTTTTTATGTCCTCTCTCAAACTGAGGTTGAAAGCCTCTAGAAGGACTCTGCCCATTTTTAGCTTATTTGATTTTTCTTTTCTTTTCTTTTCTTTCTTTATTTTTTACCTCATTCTATTGCTTTTCTTTCCTTTAAATAAAACCACATAACTTGAATTATCTAGCTCCGCCTCTCAAATAGAGTGGGAAACAAGGGAGGGTACCAGGACCAAACAGATATATGATCACTAACAGTAAGCAAGACAAAAAGGGGACCACTTATTCTAGCAGCCCGGGGGGTGATGGTGGGGGATATGTGTTGCAGGGAGGCAACGGGGATGGGGGAGGACAAATTTGATGATGGGTATTCCCCTGGTTTAATGTTGGTATGTACCTGAAATAGTACTGTGAAAGATATGTAAGCCAATATGATCAAAATAAAAATTAAAAAAACAGACCAGATATCTTGAAATTTGAATATCTTGAATGAAAAGGGAAAACTAGACTGATTAGTATAAGAAAATAACTTGTTCATGTCTTTAAAAAAAATAGCATTTGTCATATTTGTGCTGGTTTGTGTAGTCCCTGGCTACATAAAGAACTCAGCACACATGATGTTCTATATGCTGTCTATTCTCCAATGCATTCAAATGGTTGTGTGCAGTTTTTTTTATTAATTTTTTATTTTTAATTATGAGAACAAAAATGCAAAGAAAGAAGACAAGATAAAGTTACAGTGGAAGGACAATCACCCATAAACAGAATTCTCAGTAGTCCCATTGCTGATATCTTAACTTTGAACTTTCAGCCAAAGAACATTAAGAAAACTAAAACAGAACCCATGTACAATTACTTTGTCCCTCAAGTCCCCAGATTGTAGTACATAATATTTCTTAGCAGTGCACAAAGCAATCTAAAGACATAAAACTCATGTAACTCCTTAAACATTGAAGGCAAAGTACTTTATTACATTTCCATGCACATGCATATTAGTTTAAGTTAACCTCAAAAGTTTAAGTGGGTTGTTTTCCTTAAGGATTAGAGTCAAAGAGCACAGTAAAAACGGTGTTAGAGTGGCAATTATTGTTTGGATAGGCCCAGCAAAATATTAGGGACATGAAAAGAAAAAGCATTGGCCTAAATACAAGGAGACCCTACCCCTGAAGTTTCCTGGCATAAGACCAACTCTAGGCTCCAGGCAAACTAGTTTGTCCAATCCAGGTAGTGTCTGTAGTGCCAATACACTTTTATTTTTCACAAGTCTCTATTGTTGGTATCATGTTTCTATATTAAAGATCCTGGAATCTGCATATCCTACACTGCAGTCAGGATGGTGCAAAGCGTCCTCTCTTTTCACCTCACAATTAAAGGGCAATGCAGAGAACCCTGTCCTGTAAGCAGGTCGTTGTTGTTGTCAAGTCTTCTTAGTGTTAAGGGAAGTCTCTTTTGAGCAGGTCGATGTCAGAGCAGTAGTATGGACTTCCCTAGTAGAGGATTGCTTCCAGGTGCTGTTATAAAAAACCTTGGATGTTTCACAGATAGCTTCCCTGGTTCAGGGGTGAATAGAGGATGCCCATTCTTCTGAGGCCTGTGCCAGGTCATTATATCACTGTTCAGGGTGTAAGGTCCCATTGTACTACAAGATTTGTGTGTTCCAATCTCTATTAGATAAGAACTTATTTGTATGTATAGAATTTTCCCATTTTAATGTGCCTATGCAAACAAGGAACAATGCCACGTGGCGTTATCGGCACATATGGGGGCCATAAGAACAAGTCCAACAAGCCCCATAACATGATTCAATCATAAGCATTAAACTGAGGGACTCTTTCACCAAAATTCCTTATTAAACAGCTCACAAAGAAAAGACAAGATAAAAAGTGGGTAGAATCTTCATGGTAAAAGATTATTTAGAAAGGGTTATAGCTGTTAAAGAAAATACACATAAAATATTCAAAACACATATGTGTCCATTTTATGTCTTTTGAAATAGTTGGGGTTGTTAAATCCAATGCACGACCTTGGTATGTGATTAGGACTCTGTAGTACTGAAGTTAAAAAAGGTAAATGTGGGGTACTAATGGTTGGGGGTGAGAAAGTTAAGGAGTAAAAATGAGCTTTGTAGGGGTGTGCCAAAGGGCAGAATCTGTTGGGGCAGAAGGTCAGTCTTCGTGCCTAACAAATTAAAGAACTAAGAGTAAAAGGGTTAATTGAGGGGAAGATAACAAATCCGGATTGAGAGATGAGGGAGTAGAAGGGGCTCTGTGTGGGGGAGGAGAAATATATCAGAGGGGCTATATGCATTGTATAGATGAGTTGTTTATGGATTAGGCTTGGCAGTCAGAGAGGACCACTATATAGGAAGTCACGTCTACATATACACTGATTTTAGAGACCTATTTGAATATTATCCTCCAAATCTAGGGAATTAATTTTTTTCCCTAGAAACAGTCGATAATTAAGAATATTTTGGGGTATTGTTAAAAATGAATACTAATAAAAAAACTCCTGAATGGGGTCCAGTATACATAGGAGAGGGATTTCTCTCCCCCACCCTCCCTCCCAGGGCCCGATTTACCAGGCTTGGCCATGAAGACCAGTCTGGCGTGAGACTGCAACATATATATGACACTAGAGGGTTGTTCTGGTAAAACTTTTCATCCAATGATTTTAAATATCTACATGTTAGAGACACAATTTGTTTATAAATTATACACCTTGAGCTAACTGAAGCTTAATAATTTAATATAATATGGATTAGCATATTTAAAATGCAGCTATATCATATCAGAGAGAAAGCACAGGAGTTAAGGCGATTACCTTGCATATGTGCAACACCAGTTTGATCCCCAGCACTGCGTATGATTCTCTAAGCATTGCCAGGAGTGATCCTTGAGCACCACTGGGCCCTCCACAAAAACAGAAACAAAAATATGTCTCATATCTAATAACTGCCTGATTTTTAATTGAACCCTTTGCTAATATTTTATAGTAAAGTAACTTTATAGAAAATGTAAACTCAATACATATTAGGTTTTATCAATGAAAACTCAATATAGCCTTAGGGTTGAACGTTCATTATAGATTTTTTTGCTTCCACATCAAATTTGATCAAATATTAAGCAACTATTTACATTTGAAGCATGAACTGATGAAGTTCTTAAAGAGATAAGATAAAGTGGCTAAGATAAAAATGCAGGCATAAAGATTTGAAAATGAAAAACAAATTTGTAACCAAGGGCCCATTACTCTTTCTAACCCATAACTAACTTTAAAAAACTTGAAGGAACTTTCATGTGAATTCTATATCTCTATTTTTAGCAATGAGCAGTGTGGAACCAGCTGAGACAGATGCCTTGACCATTTCTTCTCTCAGTCTCTCAATATATATAAAAACTATTACTTCACCCCTGCATATTATTTTCTAGTTAATATGAATCAGTATTTCAGTGTTAAGTTCTCATATTTCGACTCAATGGTAAGTTTTTATATTTTGACTCAATAATGTTGAGAAATATTTTCTTTTTTCTTCCCCTTCCAATTTCTCTTCATTTTGCCAGTTTCTTCCTCCTCTTCTTACTTCTTCAATCTATACATCTAAATGCTTTTATTCTCCTATATCATTAAATAGATATTTGTGTTTCTATTAAAACTAGTTTAGAGCAGGAATCTCCAGTGCTATATAGTCCCCATGCATTCTGGGGGTTGAGACAAAAGCAAAAAAATATAAATATGATAATATCATTTATTAGGATCTTTGGTTGCTCTCTGAGCTATAGCAACTGCAACAGTTTGGTTTAATAAAATAGTTTTCACCAAAATATGGTAAACAAAAAAATTAAGTTACAGACTAGTTATCAAAAATATAGTGGCTTGAGGGCTGAGACAGAGATAACTTGCTTGTTTTGCATATGGCCAATGCTGACAGATGTGGTTCAAAATAAACAGTAGAAATACACATATTAAAATTAAAACAACATTTATGTACATAACATAATATAGAGGAAGATACATTAGATATAATAGGATATGAATTAGGATAGCATTGGATCTATGACTCAGTGTGAGGAGATTAAAATTACTGAATCATTTAATTCCTAAAAGTGCTATATGTTTCCAATTGTTCATTTCTTTAAATCCTGATGAATATTGTGCAGCTTATGGTTTATAGATTTTGTATATATTTTATTGAATATATACATTGGAGTTTGGAGTATTATATTCTTTAATGTCATTTAAAACAATATTTTAATAGTAATATAGTTTTAAATTACTTGTTTGTAGCATCAGAATAACATTTTATTTTGCCCCATAAACTTTTACTCAGTTGTCTTTCAAACTTTACTAATTCTAACAATCCATTATGTATAAGTGCATAATGATGCAATGTGTGGATAATGGCAGTTGAGTGAGTTTCTCACTTTGCAGTACTTAAGCACTTGTTTTGATCTTTCTCCCCATTGCTGACTTGTTTAAGTCCTTAATAAAATTTTGGGTAACCCTAGGATCACCTCCTCACCCCCTATCCTGTCGGCCCGGTCGGGAAATCACAAGAGGTGCTCAGGACAGAGGATGTGGTGTCATCTGGTGCCAGATGTTACAGTGGTATTTGGGGCCTCCAGGGCTACATCTATATTTCTCAGAGCAGAAACCATTTAGTGGTGGCATAGAACTGGGGTCAACATCATGCAGGGTATGTGCTTTAATTACCCTGTATCATCTGGTCCCAGTAGCCAACCTTCCTTCCTTCCTTCCTTCCTTCCTTCCTTCCTCCCTCCCTCCCTCCCTCCCTCCCTCCCTCCCTCCCTTCCTCCCTTCCTCCCTTCCTTCCTTCCTTCCTTCCTTCCTTCCTTCCTTCCTTCCTTCCTTCCTTCCTTCCTTCCTTCCTTCCTTCCTTCCTTCCTTCCTTCCTTCCTTCCTTCCTTCCTTCCTTCCTTCCTTCCTTCCTCCTTCCCTTCTCTGCATACGTGATAAATTTTGTCTAAAGGCATTCCATTATACTTTGGGGTGTGATCTTTTGTTCATTTATCCTATTAACCTTATTGCCAAATGATAAAAAAAGAACAAGAACTGATCCTTGGATTAAATCATTTTGCTCATATGTATTACGGTTAATGTTTCTTCTATTCAGTTTGTTATCAACTTGTGTGTTGGCCTGCTTTTGTTTAATTTTATTTTCATAAAGAAAGATAAAACTTCCTCTTTTATAAAATTCCTGTCTGGCATAAGTTTTAAATGGGTCAAATTAAGCTATTTGAGAAGTGAGTTTTCCCCATTTGTTGTTTTTTTTTTAAGAAAAAAAATTTAAATTTATTATTTCTTTTTATTTGTTTAACATTATAATGTTTCTAAAGTCTTGTGATGAAGACTTTACCATATGCTAAGTTTATAATATGCTAGGTTTTCTAGATTTCCTCTTTTTTGATTATGTGGAAAAATTTGGGTAGTATAGGGGGTACTTGCATTGCAAGTAGTCGATACAATTTCTATTCTCAGAAGTACATTAGCACTGGAATCTTCCCAAGAGTGATCCCTGTTTGCAGCATTAGGTAGAAGCTCTGAGTACTGCCTGATGAGGACCCAAAACAAAACATTTAAAAAATGATATATATGCTTTGGTTCATCCCACACATTTAAAATGGTTTATTGAAGTATAATTGTTTTTTTTTTTTGTTTTTGTTTTTGTTTTGGGCCACACCCGGTAACGCTCAGGGGTTACTCCTGGCTATGCGCTCAGAAGTCGCTCCTGGCTTGGGGGATCATATGGGATGCCGGGGGATCGAACTGCGGTTCATCCAAGGCTAGCACAGGCAAGGCAGTCACCTTACCTCTAGCGCCACCGCCCGGCCCCGAAGTATAATTGTTGTGCAACATAGTACACTTAAAAGTGTATAATACATGATTTGTCAAAATTCACATATTTATGGAACAAGATAATGAACATATCTGTGGGCTGATAAAATTTTCCATTATACTTGTAACTATCTTCTGACTCCATGGTCTCTTGACAATACTATGAGTTTGCATTTTAAAATATATTTCTGAGCAAATGTAGGGGTCACATCTGGAAATGTTGGAGGTAAGGATCACTCTGGTTTTGTATTGTAGGACCATGTGATGCTTGTGCTAGAACCCAGATTATTTGCATTTAAAGTTGAACTTAGCTCACTGATCTATCTCTGTAGCCCCAATGCACATTGTTACAGGAATATGGATGTGGACATATGTTTTACTTTCTCTGAGATATATATCAGTAGTGGAATAGATGGATCACATTCTAAGTAAGATAAAACAAAAATGTTATTCATTTATTTTTCAAATCAATTAATTATTTTACATTCTATTGGAAGTGTATGAGAGGCACAATATCTCAACAAATATTTCTAAAGCTTTGAATGGAAGTCTTTTCAATTGGAACCTTTCTGATTACTGTGTAGGGAGAAGGAGAACTCACTGCCATTCCAAATTGTAAGGGAATAATCAAGTAATTGATCTTTATAACAAAGGCATCCATAGTAAATAGAGAAAATATAATACAGCCCCCATGCTACTCCTTTCTTTTCCACTACTTTCATGTGTTAAGTTAGTTTTGATTGCGAGAGAGGTTTTCTCTTTTAGATATTATGGAGCACTTTGGAGACCAAGGAACATTTTATTTTTCTTTCAAGATGCAGTTAGAAATCTTATAAAAATTATGTCTTCAGTTCTTTTGAAGTTAGATCTCAGAGGTTTCATGAGTTCTGGGTTGGCTACAGCATTCTGCTTAGTATTTAGAATATCAGCTCATCTCTTTAGAATTAGTTAAAGATTTAAAAGGAAAAGGTAGTGTCAAATTTGGGTCTGATTACTTGGACTTCTAGCTTTGAGATCCTGTCTCTTCCCTCTTGCTTAGAACAAAATCTTTAATATTCTCTAGTCTTCGTACTTTTTCTTATTAAATGATTGAGCTGAAATGGCTTACCTTCTATTGTTGGCAGAGTCATTCTATCTATACATGTTATTTCTTTGAAATATACATTAATTTGTATTTTTGCTTCCTATAGCTAATACAACTAGCTATTATGAAGATTAACACATTATTTCAAGGTAATGTTATCTTGGGAATTATATCCTCTTTTCATCATTGCTAAGTTTCCCTCCATTTAACATTTTCATAAAATCTCTAAATGTTTCCTCAGTTTCCACCTTGTGATGAGTATGGTCAAGATGTGTAGGCATATTCACTTAAATATTTATTGGAGAAGATAACAGTGCTAGGACATAGTGTATAATTCTTATTTTAATTGATGACATCTGACCATATATTAACTATCAAAATAAGGATAAAGAATTTGAAAATTTCATCTTCTGACTAAGTTAGCCTCCTGATAAAATGATGTACCTTTGAAAAGGAAATAACTATAATTGTACACAAAACATGCATAAATCTTGCAAACATTAGTATTGAGCCAGACTAAAATAAATTACATACTAAGAACTGTAATATATACTCATTATATATTGGAAGTGCTTATCTGCTTAAGGTAAATCAAACCATTGCTACAACTAAGTTGAACTTAGATAACTACCCTTTTCCATCAGGATCAATTGGTTCAAATACTTTACTTCTGCCTAGAACAAAGAGTAGAACTTCACTAAACTTATGCAAATACCTATTAATACCAGACTTTAAGATTAAATAATCAGTATTTATGTGTGGTGGAAAGCAGACTAGAAAGCTGTAAATTCTGGATTTGAAAAAGACACTGAGGGTTATAGCTTTGGAATAGAGGTGAACCCAAACATTGGCTAACTCTTAACTAGGCTCCATTTTTTTGAATCATTTGGATATCTATTTGGGTTATGTAAGGCTAGAAATGCTAGTGTTTGGTAATTTCTGAGCTAGAGTAAGATTAAATTTGAATAATCACTACAATTTTATATATAGTTTCTGACATAAAATTTAAAATGAATACTATAAAGGAAATGAACATAAGGCCAGAATCCCGTTGAAATCATTGATAATAGAAAAAGTCAAGTAAAATAGTCATTGGTATGTTTAGAAAATCTCTGATGTTCCAATTAATGGGATTAAAAATTAATAAATTAACAAAGAATTGAAAATTATCAAAAAATCACAGGTTAGGTTCATGAATTTTGAAATTATATAATTAGGTACTTAATAATATAGATTACCTTTGTGAAAAGGTATATAAAATAAAATTCTATTCAAAGTTTATCAAAATAAAATATTCTTTGATACCTTCTAGTTTTATTTTTGTTTTTGCAAGTGTGCTACTTATGAGAAGCATCCCAGATTTTTGTACCTTGGTTACTTAAATTGACTTTGACACTAATTTCATGCTAAATTTTACATAATATCTAATTTTTACTTTCTATACTATTATATTTTCTATATTATTTTTGTACTATTAGTTCAAGCTGATTGTGTGTTTCATTCAAGTATGTCACCGAGCAATGGGAACCTTTTTCTAATCAAAAAAATCTCTATTTTTATAGAGATAGGAACGCCCAAATTTTGTAGTGCAATAGGACCTTACACCCTGAGCATTGACATAATGACCTGGCACAGGCCTCAGAAGAATGGGCATTATCCATTCATCCCTGAACCAGGGAAGCCATCTATGAAACATCCCAAGTTGTCTACAACATCACCTGGAAGCAATCCTCTACCAGGGAAGACCCTACTGCTACTCTGACATTGATCTACTCAAAGGAGTCTTCCCTTAACATTAAGAAGACTAACCAACAACTACCTGCTTACTGGACAGGGATTTCTGCATTGCCCTTTAATTGTGAGTTGAAATTAGAGGACACTCGCATCATCCTGACTTCAATGTAGTATTATACAGATTCCAGGATATTAATACAGAAACATGATACCAACAACAGAGACTGTATGAAAAATAAAACTGTATTGGCACTACAGACAATGATCTGGATTGGACAAACTAGTTTGCCTGGAGCCTAGAGTTGGTCTTATGCCAGGAAACTTCAGGGATAGGGTCTCCTTGTATTTAGGCCAAGGCTTTTCCTATCCATGTCCCCCATATTTTGGTGGGCCTATGCATATGATAATTGCCACTCGACCACCATTTTTACTGTGCTCCTTTGACTCTAAGCCTTAAAAAAACCCACTTAAACTTTTCAGGTTAACTTAAACTAATATGCATGTGCATATTACTATGCCTTCAAGTTTAAGGAGTTACATAAATTTTATGGATTTAAATTGCTTGGTGTACAACTAAGAAATGTCATAATGTACTACAATCTGGGGACTTGAAGGACAAAGTAATTGTACATAGATTATGTTTTATTTTTCTTAATGTTCTTTGACTGTAAGTTCAAAACTAAGGTGGCAGCAGGTGGAAATCTTCTGAGAACTCTGTTTTTGGGTGATTGTCCTTCCACTGTAACTTTATCTTGTCCTCTTTCTTTGCATCATTGTTCACAGAATTAAATAAAAATAAATAAATAAATAAATAAAAAATAGAAAAACCTCTACTTTTAACTGAAATACTTAGTCTTTAATTTTAATATTTTTATAATAGTTGTTTTAATGTTCACCATTTTGTCACTGTGTTGAAAAAACTTCTCCTAATAAACCCCAATAAATAAAACGATAGAATTAATATACTCCCCTCCTTCTGGGCTGTAGTACATATCTATACCAGTGCTCAAGATTAACTGTTGGATCTGGATTCAGGAATCTTAGGTTGGCTGGTGAACCCATGGTACTAGGAATCATACCCAGGTTGGCCACATATATGAGAAGTGCCCTAACCACTGTACTATCATTCTGGCTCCTTCCCCTATCTTTTACAGTTTTGTGTTTCTCTTCTTATGCCTGTTTGAGTTGACACATGCTCTCTAGCTGTGCTCAGTGGGATGAGGGAGTGCCCCTCCTGGAGACAGATGGCTAACCAAGACAGCAGATTGTTGCTATGCTCTGTTGCAGCTATGCGGAGATGCCCTGACTGTGTTCAGGTTTCTACAGGGTTACAGTGGTGGTGGTCAGTGTTCAAATCCCACATCTTCTAATGACACATTCCCTTTTTGCTCAGGATCGAACATGGGTCGGGAACATGTCTAATCTCAATGCTATATCCCAGCTCTGCACTTTTGAAATCCCCTCTATTTCAGTATGAAATATGGTACAAAAAATCTTTTTAGACACTTGCTCCTCCAAGGGATGGATTTTATCACGCTTACTAGGATTCTGAAGCAAGTTTCATGAAACTTTGTAAACAATATAATACACTAGATATGAGGCTTTAGAAATTCTTGCAGTAAAATTCAAGGCAAATGACATTATCAACTGCCTCCTGCAGAGGGTGCTGTCTTATCTGCCTCTACACACCCAGGCAACCTGTCATCACTCCTTCCTACTCCTTTTGCTTTCCCCCATTCCCTGCTCATGAGCCTTGTTTATAGTTCCTACTTATGGTTCTATCTACCTCGTTGGCCTTTTACTGAAGGACTTCAGGAGGGACTTCCGGGGGTGGGGGAGTTTTCCAGTACCAACGACTACCAGAAAGGTGACTTGAGAATTCACTTCCAGTTTTAAGGGTAATTCTGTTTTTCCGTTGAGCCTTGGAAAGCATTGGCTTTCTGAATACATTCTGCGAACAGGGTCGCCATCCCTATTTACTGAGGTAATGTATTTTCTAAGATTTTATGTTTGTAGTTTCATTAATATCTATAGTTTTCTAAGATGCCTTATTGGTAGGCTTTGGCTAAGAGGTTTTACATTTTAAAAGGTTGGTTGATCTTATTTTTAATTTTTATTGTAAAGATGACATTTGTTCTGGGGGCTGAGCAGTGTCGCAGTGGTATTGAACGCTGCCAATCTAGAATGGACGACAGTCAGAACCCTCGGAGTTCCATATGTTCTGATCGAGACAGGAGCAATTTCTGAGCACCCAGTCAGGAGTAACCCCTAAGCGTCACCAGGTGTGGCCCCAAAACAAAAACAACAACAAAAAAGAACCGTGATTTGCAAAGGTTACTGAGAGTTGAGGTGTAGACACCGCTTTAAGATGGCCATTACGATGGCTGCTAAGATGGCCGCTTTTTCTGTTCTTTTGTTTTGATTTTGGGAGGGGGAACATTCAGGGGTTACTCCTGGCTCTACACTCAGAAATCGCTCCTGGCAGGTTTGGGGTACCTTATGGGATGCTGGGAATCTAACTCGGCTTTGTTCCAGGTCAGCTCTACTGCTGTGCTATCTGTCCCGTTCCAAGATGGCCTCTATTAGAGGAAGTTATTTTATTTAAATATTTTTTAAAACATGGCAAACTACAAAATTACTCATGGTTCTTGTAGGCATCAATGTTTTTCTTGACAGAAGATAATTGAAAGTGGGGCTGGAGAGGTGTTGCAGAAGTAGGGCATTTACCTTGCACGTGGTTGACCTAGGACAGACCACTGTTCGATCCCCCAGAGTGCCATATGGTCCCCGAAGCCAGGAAAGATTTCTGAGTGCATATCCAGGAATAACCTCTGAGCATTACAGGGTGTGGCCCAAAAACAAACAAAAAACAAAAAAGAGTGAAAAATTAATAAAATTATAGGCGAAAAAGCAAAATAGAAAGGGCTTTAGGTCATAGTACAAACATGTTGTTGGTGAAAGAAATGCAATAGTACATGGAAGTAGGTCAGATATAGGGTGTCAGATTGGTATGCAGTACTGATAAAAATCAGACAACCTAATGGATGCTTGAGGTCAAAGATGGTCTATTAGAGAAGTTCTGTATTGATCACAAATGCCCAGATGAAGGGCTGCCTAGGAAGGGTACAGGCTTTTGAATCCATAGGTTTGTTCAATGTATGAAACCTCGAAAAATCGAGTTAGCTTATCCTGAGCAACCGCTGCTTAATAAAAATTCTATGTGCCTCAGAAAAATTGTCCATCAAAATGTCTAGCTCCTGCCCTCTGAGACAACCCAGAGAGAACCTGGCAACATCCGGGGATGCAAGAAGAGGCCTGGGAGGGCGGGGCTACGCCTACACCACAAAGAAATGTAAACACTTCATTTCTCTGGCAACGCCAGCAAGGTGAGGCTTGGAGGCCCAGAGCACTAGTGTTCCGTGGTCAAGATCAAGGTAGGGTGTAGCCCCAATTTGAAACGTCAGGGAGATAACCCAAACCGCTAAGAGCTGATAATAGTCTAAGATCACAGTTCTATTTCCAGGAGCCCCATATGATCCTCCAAGCCAGAAGCAATTTCTGAGCACATAGCCAAGAGTAACCCCTGAGCATCACCGGGTGTGGAACAAGGAACAAACAAACAAACAGAAACAAAAAAAAAAACTGCCAGGCCCTCAGCACTGGACTTGGGGACCTCCTCAGAGCCCATCGTTGCTGTCCAGCTCAGAGGGCCTTCAGGAGAAAATGGCATTAAATAAGGGCAGCTTTCCTGGCCCTTCTCAGGGAACAAAGTGTCTGGGATCTGTGGGTTCAATAAGAACAGAAAAATGGATCCCTGAGGCCTGAGTCCCAGTGCAAGAAAAAAATGGGGGTGGTGTGAGGTAGGGAGCAATAGCACAGCAGTAAGACGTTTGCCTTGCCTACAGCTGATATAGGATAGAACATGGTTGGATCCCCAGCATCCCACATGGTCCACCTAACAAAGAGCAATTGCTTTTATTGTGTGTGTGTGGGGAGGCATTCGGTCACACCCTGTGAAGAGCAGGGGTTACTGCTGGCTATGTGCTCAGTAATAGCTCCTAGTTTGGGGGATCATATTGAACACCAAGGGAAGGAACCTAGGTCTCTCCTACATTAGAGCATGCAAGGCAGATGCCCCACAGCTTGCACCACCGCCAGGAGCATTTGTCAGGAGTAATCCCTGAGCATCACAGGGTGTGACCCTAACAGCAAAATAAATAAATAAATAAATAAATAAATGAGGGAGGGAGGGAGGGAGGGAAGGAAGGAAGGAGGGAGGGAGGGAAGGAAGGAAGGAAGGAAGGAAGGAAGGAAGGAAGGAAGGAAGGAAGGAAGGAAGGAAGGAAGGAAGGAAGGAAGGAAGGAAGGAAGGAAGGAAAATGGGCATTGAATAGGGGTCTGAATTGCTCTGTGGGCCCTAAGAGACCTGAGGATCTAGCAGGGGAAAGCTGGGGTATTCTTTTTTTTAATATAATTTTTATTTTGATCATAGTGGCTTACATATTGTTGACAATAATATTTTAGGTACATATTTACATAAAATCAGGGGGGATTCCCATCAACAAATTGTCCTCCCTACACCTCCATTTTTGTCCTACCTCCAATTTCCTCTTCCCTCACCCCCAGGGTGGCTAGAATATGTGGTCCCCTCTGTATCTAACCTACTACTTAGTAGTATTGCATCTGTTTGGTCTTGATGCCTCTCTCATTTCCCCCTCTAACTGGAGGCAGGACTAGCTAGTTCAAGTTGCGTGATTTTGCCTGAAAAAGAGAAAAGTAATAAACTGGGGTAAGAGTCTAATACACAGAAAATGGGCGGAATCCTTCTAGAGGCTCTCATCATCGATTGGGGAGATGAAGGAGAAAAAGAAGGTGAAACACTCCACCAGTACCAAAAGAAGTGTCAAATATTCAGTGAGGACTCCAGCTATATCGATAAGCACCACAAAAAGCAAACAAAAAACAAAACAAAACAAAACAAACATAAAAAAATACGGGTATTCTATCATGGTCATCCAGACCCTCAGTGATATCAGCATGGGAGTTCCAAAAGCGGGAACTCAGTTGGTGCTTCTGAGGTCTGAGGATTCCTTTCCCTATAACCTGTCTGCGGTGGCACTGTCACTCCTGAAACAGCCACCATTAGGGAGGGGACAGATCCAACAAGCACTTTCTGGCATTTCCTGAAGAAACCAGAGCTAGACCAGAGGAGGAGGCAGCACAGGACTCAGGAACACAGTGCCCACCCACTGGCCCGCACAAACCTCTCTGTCCATGCCAGCCTGTTGCAGCCATGAGGAGTTGACTTGGTGAGTTGATTTGATATTTCTGTGGCCCTGAAGGATCTCTGTGCTCTGGGCCACAGACTCAAAAGGGCAGAATATTGACTCCTAGGGTGGTCAAATTTCCCAGGAAGTGACCCCCAGGAGCCCTCACTGTGCTAGGGAAATATCCCTTCAAAACATTTAGAAGACTGAGGTAATATAGCTAGTTTCCTTGCTTCCTACTAATGGGTCGAAGGGAGATGTGGAAGCTGGTGTGACTAGACAGCCTAGCTTAAGAGAGAGGAGACTTAGATATCCTGAGATCAACGAGGAACTTAGAGGCAACTAATGGATTAGGGAGCCATCCAGACAATGGTGAGGGAAGAGAGAATATAGCCTGGCTTCTTCTCTATAGCTGGAGGGGTGATAGGGTGGGTGTTCAAACTAGCAAAGAACTGTCAGGCTGAGGCTAACAATAGAAAGGTTTGGGGCCTGAGCAATAGCACAGTGGGTAGTGTGCTAACCTGACATGCAGCTGACCCAGGTTCAGCCAACCCAGGTTTAATACACAGCATCCCATGTGGAACCACATTCTGCTAACAGTGATTCCTAAACACAAAGCCAGGAAGTAATGCCTGAGCACTGCCACTTGAGGCCCAAAAGACAAAATAAAGTTGTTTTGTTTAGTTTTAGTGTTTTTTAGATTATTAATATATTTCTTTAAGCACCAGGATTACAAATATGTTTGTATCGACCTGAAATTAAAAAGTACATCCCCCTTTAGCAGTGCAACCTTCCCACCACCAATGTCTTCCCTCTCACTCCTTCCCCAGCCCCTACCTGAGGCATTCTATTTCTATCATTGAATACCATTATCATGAAAACTGTTGGTGTAGTTTTTCTCTAACTTCACTCACCACTCTTTGTGGTAAGCTTCCTATTATATGCTGTTCCTTTCAAACTTCATTTCTATTGTCTCTGGGTATTACAATACTATCTTATATTTTTCTTGAATTCCGCAAATAAGTGAAATTATTCTGTGTCTATCTCTCTCTGACGTATTTAACACAGCATAATAATTTCTATGTCCATCCATGTATAGGAAAATTTCATGTCTCCATTTTCTTGACAGCTACACATTATTCCATTGTGTATATATACCAGTTTCTTTATTCATTCATTTAGTCCTGTTTTGGGGAATCTAGGTTGGTTTCAGATTCTTCTTTTAGTTTCTTTTTTTAAAAAAATACTATCAAAGCTAAGGGAAGTCAGAATATTGCTTGAAAACCGAGTTCACAGAGCCAGAGTACAATAGGTACATACTTGTATTACATTCATCCAAAGTTTAATAGTTGAATCACTGACACCTTGTAGAATCTCAAGTCTTGCTAAGAGAGATGTCTGAGCACATTGCTAGGATGAAACAATAAACACCACTCCTCCTCCAAGCACACACACAAACACACACACAAGAACAAGACCACTAAATTCAGCTTTAAGAAAATGGAATGAGTTACAGGACCCGCATAGATGGAAAGTGATATTCCTCCATAGCGAACAAAATAAACTTATTGTCCTGATTGTTCACTGAGAGCCACACACTCCAAGTCCTCTCCATCTTCGGGCATTCTGTTTATTCCAGCAACAGCCAGGCTGCAACATCTGTCTATGGCTAAAGATTCTCTATAACCTCCTTTATAGTATTATCAGAAAATAGGTTTAGCAGGACACTCTTAGCCTCAGGTGTTAGAGAGTGATCTCAAGGAAACTTCAGAGGTGGCCTTGGAAAACTCATAAGGAAAGATGCTGAGCATGGTGTTCACCCTGTCTCCTGCTTCTTTCAGGTGCCAGCCTAATCTGCTGACATCTCCAGCCTTATACCCTCTACTGCACATCGTGTCCTCATGCCTCATGGCCAGAAGAGTAAGCCTGGGGCTCGAAATAAAAATCAGAATGCCCATGGGAAGATTCAGAATACCATAGATGCAGCAGCCAAAGCTGCTGAGGGTGACCAAACATCAACCACCCCAGTCGTATCCAAGAGCATTTTCCCCAGATGCTCAGGTGTTGTGCGCCAGTATCATGATAAAGCAAAGGGGGATGGCACATCTGATAAGGGTACTCCAAATTCACGAGCACTTGTCCATAGCCCACAGAAGAAAGAAGAGAGTCCAAGTACCACCCAGGCACAACTGTCTGAGAACCCTCCCAAGGAGTCTCTTACCAGAAAAATGAGTATGGTGGTACAGTATATGCTGGAGACGTTTGCAAAGAAGGAGCCCATTTCTCAGGCTGAAATGCTAAAGATAGTCACCAAGAAATACAAGGAAAAGTTCCCTGAAATCCTAAGAAGAGCCTCTGAACGCATAGAGCTGGTATTTGGCCTGGAATTAAAAGAAATGAAGCCTGAGGATCAATACTACACTCTTGACCGTAAGCTAGGCTTCCAGATGGAATTAAGTGGTTTCAGAATCCTGGATGAAGGCTTTCCAAAAATGGGGCTTCTAATGACTATCTTAGGCGTGATCTTCATGAAGGGAAATCGAGCAACTGAGGAAGAGATATGGGAATTTCTAGGTGTGTTGCAGATCTATTCTGGAAGGAGGCACGTAATCTTTGGGGAACCCAGAAAGCTTATCACTGAGGATTTTGTGCAAAAAAAGTACCTGGAGTACCATCTTGTTCCACATAGTGATCCCATAGTCTATGAGTTCTCTTGGGGACCGAAAGCTCATTCTGAAACCACCAAGATGAAAGTGTTGGAGATTCTAGCCAAGATAAATGAGACAACACCTTCTTCCTTCCCTGATTTGTATGAAGAGGCATTAAAAGATGAGGAAGAACGGGCAAGAGCCAAAGCTATGGGCAGGGCTGCCTCTTTGGCCAAGGCTGCCTCTCAGGCCAAGGTGGCCTCTATGGCCAAGGCTGGTGGGAAGTACAAGATGAAATCCAAAACTTAATTTAAAAATTAGCTGATGGATAGACCTTTTGCTTTAGTTAGAAGCATACAGTCACTCAAATAAAGTGAAGAAGAGTGTGATATGAGAGTAAATGTTTCCTTATTTTGTTATACTGGTATCTTGCTAGTCAAATTGATTTTTAAGATTCTTTCCTATAAATGGAAAATTTATTGGTATAGCATGCAAAGCTAATATTCTAGTGTATACTTTTGGTTTCATTTACTTGTTTAAAAAGTCTACAGTGACAAAACTAAAAGTGAAACATGACATTATACCCAATAGAAATTAGAAGACAAAGACATGATACTAAAGGCAGTTTGAATGAAAACTGTCAGTACACGAATATAAAACTATGACTTAAATACACAAATCATAGATTATTAATAATTATGAAAAATATGATAAAATAATAATATGATTGAAGAGAAAATCACAGAAATGAAGACACCAAGACAGTTTAAGTTCAGGGACTCTGCAGTTGACAATCTGGCATGCCAGTTAGGACGAGGACTATTTAATAAAACTGTTCTTCATGGCACATAGATAAGGAACTCAAATTAACTATTAGGCAACAAAGCAATTAGGAACCAGATAGCAATGCATTTAAGACACAGTTGTACAATGATACCTTATGAGAGAAGAGTTGCCAGGAAAGAGAAGTCCTTATATAACCATGGGATAGTGGGCAAGCAGCTGTTTTAGTATTAGCACAGAATTATAAATACTATTAATGTTTTGCTTTATATACATATAAAAAGGTAGTTTTTGAAAGAAAACACTTTGAACTAAAATACATCTTCCAAGTCATTTTGACATATTTCAGAGAAATGTCAAGGTACAGTATCTGGTCCTATGATATTTCCTTTTAAAATTTTAAAGGAATGCTATAACTTATTTTAATGACTCTTCTTTCATAGGACTGCACTAATTTATTGTCCACAGTTACTTTTTCTATACATTATTGACAAAAATTGTTTGCAGGTTGTTAGTTTTTTTCTTTAATAGCATGAGCTGATATTTTATGTGATTTTGGTTTGTATTTCCACATGTGGTGTGCAGTTTTTTATGTGTTCATGGTACCTTTATTATAGCAGTGCCTAAATTATTTTGCTGTCATTTAAATTTAATTTGCTTTATATATTTCGTGTGACACCCAATGGTTCTCAGTTCTTACTCCTGTATATGTGCTCAGAAAAAGTTCCAGGGAATCGAGCACCTGATTGTGCAAGGCAAGCTCCTTGCTCACTGAAATTATTTTAGGGAAGAATACCTGGGGGCCTCCTCAGAGCCCATCGTTGCTGTCCAGCTCAGGCAGGCCTTCAGGACAGAATGGCAGTAGCCCGGGCAGCTTTCAGGGAACAAAGTGTTGGGATCTGTGAGTTCAATCAGAGCAGAAAAAGTGAACCCTTAGGCCTGAGGCGCTGTGAAAGAATTAGAAAAGGGTGGAGAGTGAGCAATAGCACAGCATTAGGGCGTTTGCCTTGCCCGAGGCTGATCTAGAACAGAACTTGGTTTGATCCCCAGCATCCCACATGGTCCACCTAGCAAGGAGAGATTGCTTTTTTTTGTGAGTGGAGTAGGCATTGGGCCACACTCTGTGACACTCAGGGGTTACTGCTGGCTATGCACTCAGAAATAGCTCTTGGTTTGTGGGATCATATTGGACACCAGTAGAAGGAACAGGTCTGTCCTAAGTTAAAGCATACAAGGCAGATGCCCCACAGCTTGCACCACCACCAGGAGCATTGCTGAGCGCATTGCCAGCAGTAACTCTCAATCCTGAAACAGCCACCTTGAGGGAGGGGACAGATCCAGAAAGCACTTTCAGGCACTTCCTGAAGAAACCAGAGTTAGACCAGAGGAGGAGGCAGCAGAGGACTCAGGAACACAGTGCCACCCACTGGCCTGCACAAACCTCTCTGCCTATGCCAGCCCTTGGCAGTCATGAGGACCTGCCTTGGAGACTTAATTTGACAGTTCTGTGGCCCTGAAGGGTCTCTGCTCTGGGCCACAGACTCAAAAGGGCAGAAAATTGACTCCTAGGGCTATAGTATTTAAATTTCCCAGGAAGTGATCCCCAGGAACCATCACTGTGCTAGGGAAATAGCCCTTCAAAACATTTAGAAGACTGGAGTAATATAGCTAGTTTCCTTGCTTCCTACTAATGGGTCATTAAAAAGTACACCCCCCTTTAGCAGTGCAACCTTCCCACCAACAATGCCTTCCATCTCACTCCTGCCCCAGCCCTTACCTCTCTGAGAGACAGGCATTCTATTTCTATCATTGTGTACCATTATCATGATGACTGTTGGTGTAGTTTTTCTCTAACTGTACTCACCACTCTTTGCGGTAAACTTCATATTATACGCTGTCCTTTCTTTTTTTTTTTTTTTTTTTTTGGTTTTTGGGTCACACCCGGCAGTGCTCAGGGGTTACTCCTGGCTCTATGCTCAGAAATCGCTCCTGGCAGGCACGGGGGACCATATGGGACGCCGGGATTTGAACCACGGACCTTCTGCATGAAAGGCAAACACCTTACCTCCATGCTATCTCTCCGGCCCCATACGCTGTCCTTTCAAACCTCATCTTTATTGTCTCTGGGTGTTAAAATACTGTCTTTTATTTTTCTTAAAGCCCACAGATGAGTGAAACTATTAAATGTCTCTCTCCCTCTGACTCATTTCCCTCAGCACAATAGTTTCCATGTCCATCCATGTATAGGAGAGTTTCATGTCTTCATTTTTTCTGACAACTACATTGTATTCCATCATGTATATGTAACAGTTTCTTTATTCATTCATTTAGGCCTGTTTTGGAGATTCTGGGTTGTTTCTAGATTCTGGCTGTTGTTATTTTTAAGCGAAAATTACCAAAGCAAAGGGAAGTCAGAATCTTTCTTTAAGACTGAGTTCAAAGAGCCAGAGAGAGTACAATAGGTACATTCTTGTATTTCATTCATCCAGGGTTTAATGGTTGAATCACTGACTGTCAACTTGTAGAGTCTTAAGTCTTTCCAAGAGAAATGCCTGAGCACATTGCCAGGATGAAACCCTAAGCACCACTACCCCCTCAAACACACACAAAACAAGACCACTGAAGTCACTTTTAGGTAAATGGAGGGAATTACAGGACCCACATGGATGGATAGTGATATTCCTCTATATCGATCAAAAATAAACTTATTGTCCTGATTGTTCACTGAGAGCCACACACTCCAAGTCCTCTCCATCTTCAGGCATTCTGTTTATTCCAGCAACGGCCAGGCTGCAACATCTGTCTATGGCTAAAGATTCTCTATAACTTCCTATATATGATTATCAGTAAAGAGGTTCAGCATGACACTCTTAGCCTTAGGAGCTAGAGAGTGCTCTCAAGAGACCTCAGAGATGACCTCGGATAACGAATAAGGAAAGACCCTGTCTCCTGGTTCTTTCAGGTGCCAGCCTAATTTGCTGAAATCCCCAGCCTTGTACCCTCTACTACACATTGTGTCCTCTTGCCTCATGGCCAGAAGAGTAATTCCAGGGCTCTAAATAACAATCAGAAGTGCATGAGAATGTTCAGAATATCATATAAGCTATTTCTGAGCTCATAGCCAGGAGTAACCCCTGGGCTTCACAATGTGTGACCCCCCAAACAAAAGCAAGAACAAAAATAATAAGATAGGACTAGGCATAGGGCTCAAGCAGCGGATGCCCAATGACCTGAGCTCATCTCACAGCCCTGGTATTGCCCTGCCCAAGGCTTTCAGGAGAACTTGTGATGAAGTGATAAAATACAGATTAGTAGTGAGACCTAGAAGAGATTATCACCTAGAAGAGATTACATAATCTACTCTATTATATCAAATACGGTTCCTCTTTTGAAAATTTCTATTATTGAATGACATATCAGAGGATACAAATTAGAAATAAATTCAGTACAGGGAATTAAATAGGAAGGGATTTTTAAGACTTCCATACCAGAATTTGGAGGAATTATAAAATGGCATTAACTATTTGGAAATTACTTTAATATTTTTAATCTATCTTTTATTTCATTTTATGTTTTTGGTTTTTGGTTTTTGGCTACACCCGGTGATGCTCAGGGGTTACTCCTGGCTATGCACTAAGAAATCACTCCTGACTCGAGGGACCATATGGGATGCTGGGAGATCAAACCAAAGTCTGTCCTTAGTTAGCATGTGCAAGGCAGATGCCCTACCACTTGCACCACAACTCCTGACACTTCAATCTATATTTTATTTTATTTGTGTTTTTTCGGCCACATCTGGTGATGCTCAGGGTTACTCCTGGCTATATGCTCAGAAATCGCTCCTGGCTCAGAAGTTATAGTGTCCTGATCCAAATTCAGTCCCTGGCATTACATGGTTTTAGAACTGTGCTGGGTGCAACGCTAAAGGCCTCGGAGCCCCAGCTTGATCCTGGTATCACCTAAAGTGTTTTTTTTAGCAATTCTTTGGCAATACCCAGCACTGCAGAACCTGAGTAGCACTGCATCACTAGTCTTTATTATGGAAGTGGCAGCCTATTTTGCTGAGTAGAAACAGAAATGGTCCCTGGGCCTCCTTAGCATTGTTGGAGTATGCCATCCAAAATAAATAAAAAATAAAAACTAATATTGATCCTATATAACTACATTTTGTCTTTAATTTTCTTAATATTGTTTATTCTACATTCAAATGCACAAAATATAAATCTAGTTAGAATCATTTTTAGAAATTTTACACCTGAAATCCTAGTTATATTTTTTAGTTAAAGGAATCGGCTTTTAATTTATTTGTTTATTAATTGGGTTTTTGAGTCATGACTGATGCTCATGGTTTATTCCTGTCTCTGCACTCAGAAATAACTCTTGGTGAGCTCTGGGGGAACATATTAGATGCTAGAGATTGAACCTGGGTTGGCCACATGTAAGGCAAAAGCCCTACCCACTATACTATCATTTTGGCCCTAAGGAATCAACTATTTAAAAATAAATAGAAAAATAGTTGATCACCTCTTTCTTAGCCAGTGTTCTTTCCTTCTGTGCTTTTGATATGGTAACCTTTTCCATGCGGCCTGACTATTTCCTGTTACATGCATATTACTTTTTAGACAGCAACTAATTGTCTCAGATTTGTTTTTATACCTACATCTATTTCCATGTAGATTTGGAAGAATAATTTTAATTGATAATTATGGAGTTGGAGAGATAGCACAAGCTATTACTTTGTTTGCAACCAACCCCGATTTGATCCCTAACAATACAGATGGTTTCCCTAGTACTGCCAGGATTGATTCCTGAGCACAGAGCCTGGAATGCTATCAGGTGTGGCCCGTAAACCAAAAATTAACAAAAATGTCTTTGGGCCTTGTACTGCAGTTCTCAGTACTTACTCCTGATTCTTTGCAGGAATTACCTTCTGGGGTGCTAGGGATAAAACCTAGGTCATCCTTTTGCAAGGCAAATGTCCTACTGACTGTATTATCACTGGTTGAAAAAACTCTAAAAATTGCTTAAGAAAGGAATTCTGGATTGTTGATTTCACTTTTTTCTTTTACCATTGGAAAGGAGCCATTGAATTTCAACTAAGGAAATTTCTCTAAGGAGTCTTTTAAATCAAAGCCATTACTTAAGGTACCCATCTTGGACTCTAGGTTTAGAAGATTTTGCTGGCATTTATTTGTACATTTCACTTGTATTATTATGTTTCACATAGGAACATAATACAAAGTTTTCTGATAAACTATTTGATTTCTTTTTATTGGAAGACCTTGCCTGGCTGTACTTAGGGATCACTTTTTGCTCTGTGTTCAGGGATCACTCCTGGTAGGCTCAGGGACCAAGTGGGGTGCCAGATTAGGCTCTCATCATTTGGGACTGATTGTAGAGAATCTTTATTGACTTCATGTGCTAGTTGATGCAGTTACTGTGGATCAGAGGTCAGTTTTCACATATGTTTTAGTCATTCTCCCTTATATAAATGGGATGTCACATTGTATATAACCAAGTATTAATATCCAGTACTACATTAAGTATTCATAGCCAGTATCATGCTAAAAATTGCTGTTTTAGAAATATTTTCAGTTTATCTTTTTTTTTTCTGGGATTATAAACCCAGTGCTTCACTCATGTGAAACATATATTCTCTGTGCTCCCACTGAGAGCACCTCTGGTAAAACTCCTTTAAAAATCTCATTACCAAATTATTGAGGGATAAAAATGGCTCTATAAAAGGTCTTTGAAAATATGCTATTAGCATTTTTTTTGTTTTTGAACCACACCCAGGGTTGCTCAGGTGTAAGTCCTCATTCTGAATTCAGGAATTACTTCTGGAGGTGTTTAGGGGAAAGCTTATAGGATGCTGGGACCAAACCCAGGTTGGCCAGGTGCAAAGCAAGTACACTATAAACTATATTATCTCTCTAGCTCCAAGATTGATAATATTAACTAAATTAAAATGTTTTATAAGGTAAACTCTTATAGCCATAATTTTTACTTCTAAGGTGCTATTCAATGAAGCTTCTTGCCAGCATATTTATACCATGTATATTGTATATATTTACAACTAGACAATTTTTTATTTTCTTTCAAGAACATATGCCCATGCTATAATACTAATATAATTAAAACAACAAACTAATAAACTATTTGTTTTATATATGTGCATATAGTACATTTATAAATGCACATTTGTTTATCTTTTGTTCAGAGTTATTTCTGTAAATACAAAAATCTGAAAATTTAAAATTCTGAGCATATACGAATTTGCAATTAGGAAAATAAAATAAATGCTTGAATACACATTAGTGGAATGATAAGTTATTTATTTCGGGGCCTCCTTAAACAATCAGGCCAAGCAATATGATAAGTACGGTGGTATGCAGTCGCTCAGACCCAGCACTGCTGGGAGCTCCAAGAGCCAGAGTGCATGGGGGTCTCAAGGACTACACCTACAAGTATTCAGAGGAGTCACGTGGTGCTAAGACTTGTACATGTGACCTATCAGCTATCTCCCTGGATACTCACTGGGATTTTAAAGAAATTCTTCTCTTTTAAATTAGTGCAAAAGAGATTCAAATTTGCGCTAATGACAACATTTAGACAAGGTTATAAGGGAGAGCTACGATAAGGAAGAAATATAAGCAAGTTTTATAAAAATTTTTTGAACTATGCCCCATTTTAAAAACTGTTTTCTAATTTATAAATGAGATCAATAAACAGCAATTGCAGCTGTAAGTCAATGTTGCAAATATATGATCTTTTTCATTTTCTCTTGGATTAAATGTCAAGTTTATAATTATCAAATTTATTTTCTTTCCTGAGGTGCCGATACTATTTCAATTTTATAATGACTTTCAAACATTATTTGATAACTATATAGCAAAACCTTAACAAACATGACCTTGTTGGGGCCAGAACGGGCACAAGCAGTTAGGTGTTTGCCTTGAGTCCACTAGCCTAGGATGGACCACATTTCAATCCCCCAGTGTCTTATATGGTCCTCCCCAGTCCAGAAGCAATTTCTGAGCACATAGCCAGAAGTAACCCCTGAGCGTCACACGGTGTGGGCCCCAAACCAAAAAAAATAACACGAAAAACCAAAAAACAACTATAACCATGTTATGTAGAATGATAAATTATTTATTTTGTGGTCCTCCTTAAGCAATCAGGGCAAGCAATTCGTTGAGTATGGTGGTATACAGTCATTCAGAGGATTTCATTTGATTTTCTTTTTTTCTTTCTTTTACTTGTTTTTTTTTCATGTCAGTTCTTAAAATGTATACCAACATATTTTATTAGGGATAATTATTCTCAAAAAGAAAATGTTTAACTGAATGTTTTCATTCTTGATAAATTCTCTTATTAATAGGAATCACATTAAAGATTCTATCTTTTTGTCATAATTTTATAGGAGGTAATTTAGTAGTAGTTTGGAAATATAAATATGCCATTTG